>NC_091472.1:94008496-94308496 GCF_036971445.1 Narcine bancroftii | reverse complement strand
GACACAGGGGCAGAGGTATCCCCAATACCATTACATGTAAAGGAACGCTTGCTACCACACCTTCCGGTAAAAACAACTGAAATAACTCTTAAGATCTGTTACAGGAGACAGAATCAAAGTGTTTGGAAAACGTATGGTTCAAGTACAATACAAACAACAGCAACCAAAAACATTCTCTACATTGTAGATACCCAGGGACCAGCACTCTTCAGAAGAAACTGGCCACAATACATTCCCCTAGACTGGCTGGAAATCAGTAAAATACTAAATGTAAACCACATGGACAACTCTCAGCCAAAACTCAACGAAATCCTCAACAATTGGTTTTCCAACAAGAATTGGGGTAAATCAAAGGTGTTCAAGTCAAACTGCAATTAAAAGATAATGCAGAACCAAAATTCGTCAAAGCCATAACAGTCCCATTTGCTATGAAAAGGAAAATTGAGGCTGAATTAAACAGACTAAAACATGAAAGCATATTCGAACCAATACAATACAGTGATTGGGCAGCGCCCATCGTACCCGTACAAAAAACAAATGGTCGCATTTGTGGTGATTACAAAATCACTCAAAATACCTGAACACCCAATGCCCAAGGCAGAAGATTTGTTCCAAGCACTAAATGGAGGGCAAAAATTCACAAAACTAGATTTGTCACAAGAAGATCAACAGATAGAATTGGACAATAAAAAAAAAATCAAGGGAATATATGACAATCCATCCCCATCTGGGACTATTCACCCACACACAGGCCTTATGGAATTTCAGCAGCAGCTGTGATTTTTCAAGTAACAATGGACAAATTACTACATGGAGTCTCAGTCAGGTGTTACCTAGATGATGTCATCATCACGGGCCAAAAGGACAGTGAACACTTACAAAACCTTGAAAAGGTTTTAACCAGGATCACTCAACAGCCATGCAGATGCCTTATCACGCATGCCACTACCTGAGACACAACAATGAGAAGAAATTATTAAATGGACAGCAGAAGTAGCAGCCATCAACCAAGAACAACTTCAACAACTGCCCATTACAGCCCAGATGATCACAAAGGAAACCCAAAAAGAGGCAACATTAAGCAAGATCCTATACTTCACCCTTAATGGGTGGCCTGAATCTGAAATAATTTGAGAAGATCTAAAACCTTACCACACATTCCACCATTAACTATCAGTCGAAGAAGGATGGGGTACTATGGGATACCCAGAACAATTATTCTAGCCAAATGGCAAACTACCATGTTATCAGAACTACGTCACAACCATCCAAGAATGGTATGAATGAAGGTACTGGCCCAGATGCATGTCTGGTGGCCTTCCTAGACAGAGACATTGAAACAACAGTAAGAGAATGCAAAGTATGTCAGCCAATGCAGCCAAAAATGTCGCAAGCCATAACTAACCCATGGAAATGGCCATCCAAACCCTGGCATTGGATTCAAGAAGACTACATTGGACCATTCATGGGTGAGACTTTCCTAATAGCTGTGGACAGTACTTTCACAGATGAAAATTACCTATGCAGATCCCATGATTGACTGGCTATCTTTGCCACTTATGAATTAGTTATGGACAATGGGCCTCAATTTACATCAGAACATTTTTAAATATTATGCGCGATAATAATATCAAATATATTTTGTCCACTCCCTATCACCCAATGGGGAGGCAGAACATTATGTACAAACGTTCAAAAAAGCAATGAAAAGCATGAAACTTCAAAATGCCTCCTGGACCCTCAAAATCGCAGATTTCCTATTGGGGTACAGAAACACGCCACATTCTACCACAAAATGCACCCCAGCAGAACTAATGTTTGGCCACAACCTGCGGACCAGGCCGTCCACTGTTCATCCAGACGTGGGTCTCCAATTGAAAAATAACAGCATCGCCACAAACCTCACCTAGAACATTGGAAGTAGGCGAGAGAATTCTGGCACATGATTATAGACAATATAGACCATTGGGTGGTAGGAGTAATCTTACAAAAATTGAGCCCCTGCTCATACTCTGTTCTAGTGGGGGACAGATTGTAGAAGTGACAGATTGACTAATTACGAGCATTGACTGACACTAAAGGCCATGAACTACCTCATAAACTGGAAGAGGTGGAACCAGACCTGCTGTGGCTACCCTGACCATTCCTCCCCTCTGGCTGAGTAATGGGGGGCAAACACGGTCGCAAAGCCGAGGAGTCCAGTAACTGAGACAGGCAGCCAGGAGGGCAGTGAAGACAGGTAATCTCTGCTGACCCAATTATCTATTGGTCTTGAGCAAAGGCTGGCACAGCAAACCACACCAAGGCAGTCCAAAAGAGAAAGAAGACCACCTGAAAGCTTTAAGGACTATGTGCCCTGATTATTATTAAATACTTACCCTTTTATAATTATAATTACTCATGATATGTATTTAATTCTCACTTGTATGGTTGGGGGAAGGGGTCCATGTAAGGAAGGACAGCAGAGGTATTATAGACGAAGGGAAAAGGCTTATTCACAAAATTTGGGGGTAAAACAGCAGTTGATTGAGGAGGAAAGGGATAGATACTATGATGGGGAAGGGAGGATGGTAACAATGATTGTGTGGATGGCAGAGAGGAGGTTAGGCAGATGGTAAGATGTGGAAAGTCTCTGTGATGCATTTACTTCAATGCAAGGAGTGTTGTGAGGAAGGTAGATGAGCTAAAGGTGTGGATAGACACTTGGCAGTATGATGTGGTGGCAATTAGTGAGACGTGGTTGAAGGAGGGTTGGAACTGGCAGTTAAATATTCCAGGATTTCACAACTTTAGGTGTGATATAACTTGGAGGGGTAAAGGGAGGGGGTGTGGCATTACTTGTCAAAAAAGATCTTACAGCTGTACTGAGGCATGATAGATTGGAGGGCTCATCAAGGGAGGTGGTGTGGGTGGAATTAAAAATTAAAAGAGGTGAGGTTACAATTATAGGGGTGTATTATAGACCACCAAATGGGAAGAGGGAACTAGAAAAGCAAATGTGTAGGGAAATAGCTGAAATGTGCAGTAAGCACAGGGTGGTGTTGGGGATTTTAATTTTCCTCAGTGAGTGGGCTGGATGGCTTAGAGCTTGTACAATGTGTGCAGGATTGCTTTTTGCATCAATATGTTGAGGTACCCACTAGAGAGGGAGCAGTATTAGATCTACTGTTGGGAAATGAAATAGGGCAGGTGACGGAGGTGTGTGTTGGGGAGTACTTCAGATCCAATGATCATAGCACCATTAGTTTCAGCTTAATTATAGAATGGGATAGGTCTGGTCTGAAAATGAAAGCAGATTTGAGGAGATGAGAAGGGATTTGCAGGGAGTTGGTTGGGATTATCTTTTTTCTGGAATGGACGTTAAGGAGAATTGGGGAGCATTTAAAGGTGAGGTTTTGAGAGTGGAGAATCTTCATGTTCCTGTCAAGACAAAAGACAGGGCTAAATGTACAAGGGAGCCATGGTTTTCTAGAGAGATTAGGAAGATGGTTCGGAATAAGAGGGAGGCCTACGTTAAATACAAGAAGCAAAGGATTGATGAGATGTATGGACGATACATAGATTGTAGAAAGAACCTTAAGAGGGAAATTAGAAAGGCAAAAAGAAGGTAAGAGAGGGCTATAGCAAATCGGGTGAAGGCAAATCAGAAGGGTTTTTACAAATATGTGAATAGTAAAATGGAAGTTAAGGATAGTATAGGTCCACTGGAAAATCAGAGCGGAGGTATGGGTGAGATATTCAATACATTCTTCTTGTCGGTGTTCACGAAGGGAAGAGATATTGAATTGTGTTGGATAAGTGAGGCAAAAGGGTTAGTTATGGAAAAGATAGAGATTAGTAAAGAGGGGATTTTAGATCTTCTGGGGTGTATAAAGACTCCAGGTCCTGATGGGATTTTTCCCAGGATCTTAAGGGAGGTCAGGGAGGAAATAGCAGAGGCTCTGACAGTGATTTTTCAATGGTCACTGGAGGAAGGTGTTGTGTCGTGCGATTGGTGGGTTGCAAACGTGGTTCTGCTGTTTAAAAAGGGTGCAAGGTGTAGGCCAAGCAACTATAGGCCAGTAAGTTTGACTTCGGTTGTGGGTAAACTAATGGAAGGAATTCTTAGGGATAATATGGATACATTTCTGGATAGGCAAGAATTGATCAGGGACACCCAACATGGGTTTGTAAGGGGAAAGTCGGGCTTGACGAATCTTGTTGAATTTTTTGAAATGGTGACCAGAAAGGTTGATGAAGGTAGAGCAGTTGATGTGATCTATTTGAATTTTAGTAAGGCTTTTGATAAGGTTCTGCATGGAAGGTTAGTGAAGAAGGTTCAATCTCTAGGGATTAATATAGAGATAGATGGGTTCAGAAGTGGCTGGAAGATAGGCAGCAGAGAGTCATGGTGGACAACTGTTTGTCAGGAAGGAGAGCGGTGACGAGCTGTGTGCCTCAGGGATCAGTCATTGTGGGTCCTTTGTTGTTTGTCATTTATATTAATGATTTGGATGACTGGGTGGTAAATTGGGTGAGTAAATATGTGGTCGGTACAAAAATAGGGGGAGTTGTGGATAGTGAAGAGGGTTTCCATGGACTGCAGAGGGATTTAGACTGTTTGGAAAAGTGGCCTGAAAGGAGGCAGATGGAGTTTAATGTAGATAAGTGTGAGGTGCTTCATTTTGGGAAGAATAACCAAAATAGGACGTATTAAGTGAAGGGGAGAGCATTGAGGAATGCTGAGGAAGAGAAGGATCTTGGAATAACGGTTCAGCATTTCTTGAAGGTAGATTCCTATGTAGATAGGATGGTGAGGAAGGCTTTTAGTATGCTGGCCTTTATAAATCATAGCATAGAATATAGGAGCTGGGAGGTGATGTTGAGACTGAAAGAGAGTTGGGTATAAGCCCGCCCTCTGCTGGACATCATGATGCCCATGTCATGATGTCACCCTTCCATATTTATATATAACCCTGTGAGTCAGTAGCCATTTAAGTTTAATAGAAGTAAAGGATGAGAAAGCATTACATCGCCAAGTCTTCATTGTCTGAGTGCATACACAACAGTACTTGGTGGAAATTTCTCAGGTGCAGCTATTTTAATTCAAGGAGTATTGTAGGAAAGGCAGAGGAGCCATTAGTGAAACTTGGTTGCAGGAGGGGCAGGACTGGCAGCTCAATGTCCTGGGGTTCCGTTGTTTCAGATACATAATTCCCTTAAAGTGGCATCTCATGGGGATAGCATTGTAAAGAGAGATTTTGGCATATTGGCCTTCATAAATCAAAGCAGTGAGTACAGGAGTTGGGATGTTATGGTAAAGTTGTACAAGATATTGGCGAGGTTAAATTGGGAGTATTGCGTACAGTTTTGGACACCTAACTACAGGAAAGATATCAATAAGTTTGAAAGAATTCAGAGAATATTTATTAAGATGTTGCCCGGACTTCAAGAACTGAGTTACAGGGAAAGGTTAAACAGGTTAGGAATTTATTCCCTGGAACATAGAAGAATGATGGGAGATTTGATGGAGGTATTTAAAATTATGAGGGGTATAGATAGAGTGAATGCAAGTAGCTTTTTTCTACTGTGGGTAGGTGAGATACAAACCAGAGGACATGGGCTAAGGGTGAAAGGGGAAAAGTTTAGGGGAGCTTCTTCACACTGAGAGTAGTGGGGGTGTGGAATGAGCTACCCTCTGAATTGGTGAATGCAGGCCCATTTTTCACATTTAAGAAAATTTGGACAGGTACATGGATGTGAGGGGTATGGAGGGCTATGGACTGTGTGTGTGCAGGTCAGTGTGATTGGGCAAAATAATGGTTTGGCGCAGACTAGAAGACCAAAGGGCATGATTTCTGTGCTGTAATGCTCCATGGTTCTATATCAAATTACAGGTTAGTGAACTAAAATAAAATATTGCAGATTTTGGAATCCTGAATAAAAAGAGAAAAGTCTTATTGCAATCTTCAAATGGCACAGCATCTATGAAGAAAGGAACAGAGCTAATGTTTCAGGTCATTGACCTTAAGATTTTTCTTTCTCTGCAGATGCTACCTGACTTTCTGCCTGTTTTCTGTATTTATTGCTTTAATCACAGGTAATTATTTTTAATGTACTCCTGCAAGTTTACACAAGTTAACAGAGGAGTTGGAGACTATTAATGTGCCCAAGACTGCTGCAGTTTAACTTTCTACAATGGTACAATAAAGCCCTATAAAAGTCTGGTAGGACCACATGTGGTAAACCACTGTTATGCTACGATTGGCTGCTGTCAGCTGGAAACGCCTCCCAAAACCGATCCTAACCATAGCCCTTTGCATGTTGCCCATTTCACTCTGCCTTGATCAGTCAGAGGTTGACAGCTGTTCCAGTCTAAAGTTAATAAAAGCCTATCAGTTTCACAACTTCAGTCTTTTGTGATTATTAATAGTGCATCAATTTTATTAACTATAAATTTTCAAGATAGATGGAGCAGTACCTGAAACCTGAGAAGCTTAACATAGACCCCCTGATTGTCTGACCCCCTGAACACGTTCAAACTCTGGCTACACTGCTTCGAAGACTTCCTGATGGCAGCCGCGTTCATTTTCACCATGGATGCAAACTTGACTAAGGCTACTCTTCTTGTGTGTCGGACCCCTAGTATTCCTGATGATCAGCAATGCTGAAGGCCCAGTATGGTAGGAAGCTAAATGAGGTCTCCGTTATGCACCTCCTGGCCACCAGAAAGCAGCGACCTGGTGAGTCAAGCGTCGAGTACCTATGGGCCCTCTGGAACCTGTGCAGAGTGTGTGACTTCAAGGCCGTGAAGGCTGCCCAGAATGCTGAGGCTGTCATTTGTAATGCTTACGTGGCTGGCATCCACTCTGGATACTTAAAGCAGAGACTCCTGGAACAAAAGGGTACTTAATCTACAGAGGGTAGTTGAACTGACAGAGATTCTGGAGGTGGCCCTCCAAATTTCAAATGATTACTCAGCCGCCTCTTGGTCACCAGGGGTGCTGCTATCTTGGGACAGGGGATTGTCCCATGCCATGAGCGACTAGTCCTCTGGTGGTCCTCTAGTGACCTGACCTCGACCACCATTGCCGGTGATCACCCCAATTGCTACTTCTGCAGGCAGGGTAAGCACATGAGGAAACACTGCCCTGCCAAGGAGGTGGTATGCACTAGGTGCAGAAAAAAAGGACATTATGCCAATGTCTGCCAGTCCAAACCATTCGCGAAACCTAGCAGCGCTGCATGTGGACAGTCACCACTCTGGACAATGCAATTGGCACTATCTCCTGTGCGAACCAGCCGCACCATATGCGAGTCATGGGGGCTGCTATTTTGGACTGCATGGCAAATGCCATCTTCTCAGGCCTATGACATCACGGGGGAACAATGAGGGCGGCCATCTTGGGATTAAGGGTGGCCATCTTAGGATCGTGAGCATCCATCGGACTCAGACAGCGAGTCTATACTCAGCTCCGTCACCCTGAACCAAGAGGGACCACATAAACTCTCCACGTCCGTGATAGATGTCCAGGTAAATGGGTGCATTACGAACTGTTTACTCGATAATGGGAGTACAGAAAGTTTTATTCATCCTGATACTTCTAAGCACCTATCGTTTAAGGTAAGGCTTGTAGCCGACTGCTACAAAGAAACACACACACACACACACACACACACACACACACACACACACACACACACACACACACACACACACACACACACACACACACACACACACACAGTGTGGCAGGTTAAGATGACTCCTTTATTAGAACTGGAAAGGCTGCTTTTATACTGTTAAAGTTCCTGCCATTTTTGCTGATTGACTGAGTCAGCCATATTAATAACCATAGCTGGCAGGAACATCCATGGATATGAATGCCCTCCTTCCCCAGCCTGTTTCTGCTGAGTTAGCTGGGCAGCTTGACCAATGTTGCTCTGATGCTGCCCCAGCTTCAATCCCCACTGGTTCGTTGTCCTGGGAGTCGCTTTAGTGATTTCTGTCTGCGTCTGCTGCCGCGCAATGTGCTGGCCCAATCTCCGCAATTGCGGGCTGCCACATGACCCCGCCCCAGAACCGGCATTACAGTCTATAGTGTCCGTAGGTATAGTCCCCAAAGTTTTTGTGGTCTGCCTCTGCATCGAGGTGTTGGTGTCTCCACGGGTTCTGCTAGGTCTGTGTGGGCAGACTTGAGTCTATCTGTAGTGAAGACCTTTGGTTTACCACCAATGTTCAGCTCTAAGGTGGCTCCATTGTTCCGGAGGGACCTTCTCGTATGGCTTCTGCAGTGGTGAACGGTGGGGTCCTCTGCATATAAACACGTACTCACAGTCCTTGAGTTCTTTGGGGATGTTGAACTTGGCTTGTCCGTGTCTGGAGGGTGGGATCAGAGCCAGGTTACCTACCTTTTCGTGCAGCCTGTCCAGGGATGTGGTTGTCTCCTCCTGCTGTCCTCTGGCCTGTGGAATGAAATCACTGGGAATTATGAGTGGGGTTCCGTAGATGAGTTCAGTGGCGGATGCATGGAGGTCTTCTTTCGGCGCTCTTCAGTTGCCTAGTAATGCCCATGGTAGCTCGTCCACCTAGTTGGGGCCATTGAGTCTGGTCGTAAGGGCAGTCTTGTGGTGCCTGTGGAAACGCTTCACCATGCAGTTGGCTTGCGGGTGGTATGCAGTCGTATGGTGTAGCTGAGCGTCCCACAGGTTGGTAATGTCGGTCCACAAACTGGAGGTGAATTGTGCGCCTCGGTCAGAAGGGATGTGCTGTGGCAGTCTGAATCCTGCAATCCAGGATGAGAGGAGTGCTTTGGGACAGGACCTGGTGGATGTGTCGGTCAGGGGGATTGCTTCTGGCCACCGGGTGAAGCAGTCAACCACTGTGAACAGGTAGCGGAAACCCTGAGAAACTGGCAAGGGCCCCACTATGTCCACGTGAATGTGGTCAAACCTGCATTCCATTGGCTCAAAAGGCTGTGGGGGGACCTTGGTGTGTCACTGCATTTTGGCTGTTTGGCACTGCATAACACGCTTTGGCCCACCCCCGGACTTGCTTCTGCAATCCATGCCACATGCATTTGCTGGCTACCAGCCAGACCGTAGTCCTGATGGATGGGTGTGCCAGCCCATGGATGGAGTCAAAAACGTCGCCTCTATGCTGTTGGGACAATAGGTCAAACCTGCCCGGAGGCCACGTTGCACAGGAGGGTGGCAGTACCTGTGCTGACTGGAACGTCCTAAAGCCGAAGGCCTGTGACAGCGGTCCTGTACTGCGGGATCTCGCCGTCCTGCTGCTGTGCCTCTGCCAGTGCTGCAAAGTCCAGACCGTTGACCAGGGAGTGGATGCTGTATCTTGACAAGGCGTCCACGAGATGTGCTTGATGTCGGTGGTGTACTCCGAGATGTAAGACAAGTGTCTCTGTTGGCGGGCCAACCAGGGATCAGAGATTTTAGCCATCCATGAAAGCCCTTCCCTCAAGAAATTACCGAAAGTGGCGGATGGCTAAGTACAGCGCCAGCAGCTCTCTATTGAAAGCACTGTACTTTAGTTCAGGGGGCCGCAGATGTTGGCTGAATAAAGCTAGTGGGTACGAACTTCCATCTATCTGCTGCTCCAGGGCTCCACCAATCACTGTTCCTGAGGTATCGACTGTGAGGGCCTTGGGTGCATCTGGTCTGGGGTGGGTCAGGGTGCAGCTTTGGCCAGGGCTTCTTTGGTTTCCACAAATACACGTGCAGATTCGTCGTCCCAGGTCAGTTCCTTCTCCTTGCCGGACATCAGGATGAACAGAGGGCGCATCACTCGAGCAGCTGTTGGGATAAACCTACAATAAAAGTTTATCATTCCCACGAACTCCAGCAGACCTTTCGTTGTACTGGGCTTCGGGAAGCTATGGATGGCCTCTACCTTGTTGGGGAGTGGTGTGGCCCCATACTTTGTAATCCTGTGGCTCAGGAAGTCGATGGTGTTCAGGCCAAACTGGCATTTGGCCAGGTTGATGGTGAGGCCGAACTCCTGCAGACGCCTACAGAGATTTTGGAGGTGCTGAAGGTGATCCTGTCAGGTTCTACTTGTCATGAGAATATCGTCGAGGTAGACGAAAGTGCCATCCAGGTCTCGACCCACTGCGCCCATCAGTCGCTGGAATATCTGTACCGCATTTTTGAGCCTGAATGGCATCCTCAGGAACTCGAACAGCGCAAATGGAGTGATGATGGCCGTCTTAGGGATGTCATTAAGATGCACCACGATCTGGTGATATCCTCGCATGATGTCCACTTTTGAGAATATTGTTGCCCTGTGCAGGTTTGCCGCAAAATTCTGGATGTGTGGCACGGGGTAACGGTCCGGGGTGGTGGCTTCATTGAGCCGGCGATAGCCGCTACATGGTCTCAAGCCCCCAGTTGCTTTAGGCACCAGTGCAGGGGCGAAGCCCATGGGCTGTCTGACAATCGAACAACACCCAACTCCTCGAGCTTGCGAAACTCCTCCTTGGCCAGTCGGAGTTTCTCCAGGGGTAGTCATCTTGCCCTTGCGTACAGAGGTGGCCCTTGGTCAGGATGTGATATTTGATGCCGTGTCGAAGCATCTCCGCTGTGAACTGAGGGGAAATGATTGCCGAGAATCCCGCTAGCACCTTGGAGACTCATCCTCTGTGCTGTGGATGGAGTCCAGGTGTATTGCCGGAAAAGTAGCGCCCCTCAGTGTGATGGTCTGGTAGGTCTTGGTGTGGATGAGTCACTTACCCTTAAGGTCCACTAGGAGGCTGTGGGTTCGCAGGAAATTCGCTCCGAGGTGTGCTTGTTCCACTGCGGCCAGCATGAACTCCCACGAGAAGTGACTGCCCCCGAACTGCAGCTCGGCCCTACAAGTGCCATAGGTCCGTATACTGCTGTTGTTGGCAGCCCTCAATGTTGGTCCCACTAGCCTGTGCTTAGTGTCCAACTCTGTCAGGAATATCAAGCTGACCTCTGCTCCTGTATCCACCAGGAAGTGTCTGCCGGACAGGCAGTCCAAGACGTGGCCATCAGCGACGGCTAGCATTGTCGTTTCCCTGGAACTCGCAGGGGGACTGGCATTGGCCAGTCTGTCTGCAGTCTGCGGATCCAGGGCGCTGACCACATGATTGTGCAGGGTGGTGTCTGGTGTGATGTCCCAGATCTGGAACTGAGCCTCCGCCTGGTCGAACCACACACCGGGTCGAACTGTCCAGAAGGTCGGGAGCTTCAGGCCGACTGCGCTGACTGCTGCTTTGTTCTCCATCACTAGGTTTAGATTCCTTCCAAACCATTGGGGTCACCAATTGTAGCTGATCTCTACAAAGAAACACACACACACACACACAGTGTGACAGGTTAAGGTCACTCCTTTATTAGGGCTGGAAAGGCCATTTTTATACTGTTCAAGTTTCCGCCCTTTTTGCTGATTGGCTGAGTCACCATATGAATAATAATAGCGGCGGGAACATCCATGCATATGAATGCCCTTCTTCCCCAGCCTGTTTCTGCTGAGTTAGCTGGGCAGCTTGACCCATGCCATTTTAGGACTGTTGGTCTGATGCTGCCCCAGCTTCTACCCCCGCAGGTTCTTTATCCTGGGAGTCGCTTCAGCGACCTCTGTCCACGTCTGCTGCCGCGTGATGTGCCGGCCCGATCTCCGCAATTGCTGGCCTCCACAGGCCCACCAAATACAAGATATCACTTGCATCCAAATCCCATGTGGCAGCCATCCATGGTTCCTGCGTAGTGACCCTGACTGTTGCAGGTATACAAACATTTCAGGCTATTTGTCATGTCGCAACTCTGTGCCCCCTTGCTACGAGGGCTGGACTTCCAGTCCCAACTTCAGAAAGTTACATTAAAATTCGAAGGGCCCCTCCCCTCCCCTCCCCTCCCCTCCCCTCCCCTCACCATTTGCAACCAACAATTCACAGATGACCCTCTGCGTGTAAGCTGTGGTCTCTCGACTCTCAAGGTCGACCCTCCCCGCTCAACCTTGTTTGCCAAGCTCCCCGAAATATCGTCAAAGCATTGAAGAGATGCTCAATGGGTCCCCAACTATGTGGACAAGGTTCGCCCATTGGTCAAAGCCACTATGTTTCTCCTGCCAGCAGAGGACCAAGCTGCATTTGATCGTATCAAGAATGACATCGCCAAGGCAACCATGCATGCTATAGATCACACATGTCAAACTCTGGCTCCCGGGCCAAATTTGGCCCGCGATATAATTATATTTGGCCCGCAAGATCATTTCAAAAATGTATTAGAGGTGGCCCGCCCTGCAGCGAGAGCCGATGCTGTTTTTTTGGTAATGTCACCCCCACAATCCTCCCCCTTCATTGCACATCCTTCCCCATTGTAACACGAGGAATTGTAACACGAGAAGTCTGTCGATGTCATCAGCCAGCAAGCCAGTTGGAAGGCTCCCCGCACAACCAGTCATTTCTCCCACCTGTCGAGCGGTGCGGTGGATTGGCGAGCGCCTGTGATTTCCTGTCGGAGCGACGGGCATGGCAGGCTGCGCACGGCCCCCAGGCAGCGCGAGCCCCGCGCGACTGGCACTGGACGGCCCTTCCACAGCGCGAGCGCACTTCTCCCGGTCGCCACGGCCTTCAGCGCTTGCACCCGCGCGGACCCCAGGGACGGCTGGTTCGGCCCTGCATGTGAAGAGAGAGATGGTGGCTGTCGGCAAAGGCTGATCGGCAGCGTGTTGGGCCTGAGTGGGTGGGTAAGCAGGGGTGGGCAGAGGGTGTAGGTGAGGAGTAATGGGCAGGGGAAGTTATGGTGGTGCGAGGGGCAGTTAGAGGGAGGGATGAGTAGAAGGAGGGGTGGATAGGGAAGATGTAAAAGGGGAGGGGCAGGGCGAGTAGGGGAGGGGTGATTAGAGAGTGAGAGACGGGTAGAGGGAGGAACAGGTTGAGGGGAGAGGCAGTAGAGGGGCATGTATAGGATGGGGTGGGTAGAGGCAGAGCGAGTGGAGTGAGGGGTGAGTAGAGGTTGGGTAAAGGACTGGTCAGGTAGAGGGATGGTGGGTCGAGGTGGGCCTAGAGCCTGAGGAGTGAGCAGGAAATGCTGAGTCCTGATGGAGGCCAAAATGGACACAGCCTGTGAATGCTGACTACATCTCCACAGGGACCAAATATGTTTCCCTCAGGTCAAGCAAAGGGTGAACTTGAGCTACCTACTCCTGACCTGTAACATTATCCTCCTAAAGTTATATCCTAAGTTTAACATTACTTATGTTGAAAGAAGAAAAAACATGCAGATGTTGTTGAAAATTTTCAATAAATATTTAGTTCGGCCCTCGACTTAGTCCAAGTTTTTAATTTTGGCCCTCCGTGAATTTGAGTTTGACACTCTTGCTATAGATGATTCCAACCCAAGTGGAGAGCGATTCATCTGACTTTGTCCTGACTGCCACACTCAAACAAGTGGGCAGACCCAGTTGGCTTCTTATCACACACCCTCCAAGGCCCTGAAATTCACTACTTCTCAGTTGAAAAGGAAGCCCAGGCCATAGGGGAGGCAGTACGCCACTGGAGGCACCACCTCGTGGGAAAACGATTCACCCTCCTCACAGATCAGGGAGCGGTCACATTCATGTTTAATAACATGGCATCCTCTATTGGCCTAGCAAATTTAATAAGCCCCCGGACATTTTATCCTGTTGGACATGCCAGTATCTACATGGCCACTCTGCACACCCTTCATAATAATCTCCATCACCTGGGAGTGATGAGGTTTTCCATTTTATTAAAGTTCGGAACCTACCATACTTTGTCGAGGAAGTCCGGACAATGACTAAAGACTGCCAGGTCTGCGTCGAATGCAAACCGCAGTTCAGGTGTACCTGATCAAAGCAACCCACCCCTTTGAGCGTTTCAAGGGGCCCCTCCAACCAGAATGTCTACTTTCTTACAATCATTGACAAATAATCATGTTTCCCTTTCACCATCCCCTGTCCGGACATGACCATGGCTACAGTTATCAAGGCTCTTCGCAACATCTTCACGCTCTTTGGGTACCCTGGTTTCATCCAGTGACCGGGGGACCTCATGAGCTGCGGCAGTACCTGCTGACAAGGGGCATTGCCACGAGCAGCATCACCAGCTACAACCCTAGAGGGAATAGGCAAGTGAAAGGGAGAATTCCACGGTCTAGAAAACCATCCTCCTGGCACTGAGGTCACGGGGCCTCCTCCCCATCTTCCACTGATTCTGTGGACATATAAATTTCACCTTAACTATGCATGTAGTAGATAGTTCACATTCTGAGTATTTTCTCCAGGGCTCCTTCACTAGATTTACTTGTGGCTATTACATATTTATGGGATATAAAGTATAAGATGACGTATACAGCAGAGAACCAGGCCAATTCTGCCTTTTATGGACCTCCTCAGTTGACCACATAATTTTATCAAATCCATTCATAATTTTGATAATTCTTTTGGGTGCAAAAAAACGAGATTAGTTTATTTGCCAGAATTAGCCTTTATGAAAAGGCTGTGTTTGCCATTTTTAAAGTTCTCATTTTCTCTATATCTGCCGCAGTCACCTGAGAAGCTGTGAGTCAGGAAGGTATCGCCTGGAGCTTTTTGGAAAATCTGATGAAGCGGCTCCTCTCCTGGAGAAAGGTTTCAATGCAGCTCTCCTGGGAGCTGCTTCAGCAGATGCAAGTACATTGCTCTGTGCCTGAGGACACTCTGCACAAAACACTTTTTACATTGAAGTCAAGGTGATGGCCACCAATTCCTGGCTCATCCCTACTTCAAAAAGCAACACTGTCTGTCCAATAATGCAGCCACAGTAAAAATGGTCCTCAAAATAATTGCTGTAATTGAGAGGCACGGTGAGTAACTTTCTCTGGTTTTATTCCTACTCTGCTATTCAGTGGGAACCAGTGAAAGGGGTGTTTTAAAAAGGAGTAATTTCATTTCAACATGCCAATGTTTCAGCAGTTCAGCATTTGGAACAGTATTGGGCCCGGGTGTACTTGGGGACTGGATTTTCCATCAACTGAAAAACAGTTTATATGAACATAGTCAGGGGGAAGTGTTCCTGCCTCCTTTATTACGTTGCATCCTCTTGATTATCAAGTATCTATCTAGTCACAGAGTCATACAGCTTGGAAACAGGCTCTTCAGCCCACTGACCCCCCATGCTAACCATCAGGCACCTATCTACACTACTTCCATTTTACTCTCTTCACATTCCCATCAAATGACCCCATATTCTAGCACTCATCTGCTCAGTAGGGCCCAATTAATCAATCTATCTACATGACTGTGAGATGTGGGGCATAGGGAGAATGTTCAAACATCGCACAATCAGGCGTCAAGGTCAGGATTGAAGGACAGAAGCTGGACATGTGAGGTGGCAGCTCCACCAGCTTAATAAACTTATTCAATCACTCTACTGCCCTTTGAGATGACAGCTCCAAAGACTCACGGCCTTTTGAGAGAAAATAATTTTGCCTCATCTCTTTCTTACATGGGGACACATTTAAAACAGCGACCTTGAGTTTTATGTTCTCCCATAAAAGGAAGCATTCTCAGCTTCAGGGTGCCTTCAGAGTGACTCACATTTCAATCAAGTTGTTGCTGCCTTCTGCTAGTTTTAAGGAAGCAAAAGGAGGATAATAAGGTAGATAAGTTTAGATCTAATTGCCCCCTATGAAATGATGCTTAACTCTCCTCTGGCCCTAATGGCAGAGGAAAGCATGGAAATCAATTTACCACCTATTTCTGCTTGTGCTTCTGTGACCTACCTTCCAGCAACAAAAGGTCACATGAAGGAGGCCTGGATGAAGGGGGGGTAGGTTGATTTATATCAACTTGGCAGCAGATTTATATGCCCAGGACTTGGCAATGACCATGATAAAAACTGCTCAATTTTTATCATTAACCACCAGATTAGGCTGAAAACCTGACCAAATACCTTTCATTTTAAGGACCACTGGACGATTCCAGGGCTACTGACATTGATGCACCCTACAGGTGCCCTAGTGTCCCAACTTCCTTTATCTTTAGGCACTTCCTTATCTTCCCCTATCTCTACCATGCTCTGCTTTCATTTCAATGCTTTCAAATATTATGGAACTGCTTAAACTCCTGCCAGCTCACCATTCAGCCACTTTCAGTCCAATTCATAATTGTCACGTTGGCTCTCAGCATGGCTGGTACTCTGAGCATCATTGTCATTTCACCCATCTCCTAAACCTTCGTCATTGTTCAATCATCTGGCTTTGCCTTGGAAGACTAGTTTTTAAAAAATGTAGTCATCCATTTTTCAGTATCTGGACGTCACTGGCAAGGCCTACATTTCATGCCATAATTTCCCTTTGAATTGAATGGTTCAAGGTTCAAACTTACTTTATTGTCATGTACACAAAATGGGTTTACTTTTGTTTCCCCCAAAAGGCACACAAATAAGTGCCACTAGCCCAGTGTTCCCAGCAAGAAAAGAGAAGCAAAAGAGAGTTCCTTGAGAGACATTGGGTGTCCATGGATCCTGCCACCTCCTCTGAGGCCACTGCCTCCTGCAGTTTGGTAACCTTCGCAGCTGCAGGCTCCAGGCATACAAGCCCTAGACCCCTAATTCCAAATCTCCCAACATGATTTGCTCGGCTATTTTATGACCTTTAAGAGCAAATCACACCGGAGAGCAAGGAGTCAAATTTATAGCAGACTGGGGAAGGAGGGAAAAAATTTCCTTCACAGATAATATTAGTCTACCAGTAAGCAGGTATATATATATATATATCTTCTTTCTTTGGCTTGGCTTCGCGGACGAAGATTTATGGAGGGGTAAATGTCCACGTCAGCTGCAGGCTCGTTTGTGGCTGACAAGTCCGATGCGGGACAGGCAGACACGGTTGCAGCGGTTGCAGGGGAAAATTGGTTGGTTGGGGTTGGGTGTTGGGTTTTTCCTCCTTTGCCTTTTGTCAGTGAGGTGGGCTCTGCAGTCTTCTTCAAAGGAGGTTGCTGCCCGCCAAACTGTGAGGCGCCAAGATGCACGGTTTGAGGCGATATCAGCCCACTGGCGGTGGTCAATGTGGCAGGCACCAAGAGATTTCTTTAGGCAGTCCTTGTACCTTTTCTTTGGTGCACCTCTGTCACGGTGGCCAGTGGAGAGCTCGCCATATAACACGATCTTGGGAAGGCGATGGTCCTCCATTCTGGAGACGTGACCCACCCAGCGCAGCTGGATCTTCAGCAGCGTGGACTTGATGCTGTCGACCTCTGCCATCTCGAGTACTTCGACGTTAGGGATGAAAGCGCTCCAATGGATGTTGAGGATGGGGCGGAGACAACGCTGGTGGAAGCGTGCTAGGAGCCGTAGGTGATGCCGGTAGAGGACCCATGATTCGGAGCCGAACAGGAGTGTGGGTATGACAACGGCTCTGTATACGCTTATCTTTGTGAGGTTTATATATATATATATAAAATATATGTCATGTTCCTTGAGTCCAGATTGTAGGTGACAGTTTACTGGCAAATCACAATCTCCCTGTTGTACTTGATGCCTTATCCTCAGATTCCTTTTCTTTTAGCTTAAGCTTCCCAACCTCGCTGACTGTTCTACTCTACGTTTGTTATATGCTCAGCCCCTGCTGGTCTTGCACAACCGCAGCTGTACTAATGCAGGTTGATCAGTGCGGGATTGGTGAGGGAAGGGCGGGTCATGAAAATTCCCTTTGTTTCACTTCTTCAAAGAAATGCTTTACTAATCATTTGGTGAACTCTTCATTCAGAACTCCCTTTGAACAACCGTCTTGGATTACTGAACAGGTCACTTATAAAGGCTACACAAAGAATTTCCCTGTACAGCGAGTTGTTCTAATCATGAATGCTCTGCTTACAAGGCTTAAGGAAGCTTCAGACTGAATAATAAAATTCAAAAGGAATTGTCTCTTTCCATTAATATTATGCTCCCTTGAAGTTCCATGCTCTGTTTTGTTATTTTCCAGGTGTGACTTTCTGTAAATGAAAGTTATTGTGAGAGAGTGATTGATCCTGTTAGCTTTGACCTTGCCAGGCAAAAAGAATAACTTGCAAAGTTCTTGAAAAAGAGGAATCCAGGACTAATTTGCAAATTTGGAATAAAGCTGATGACATGTTTCCACAATGTATGATCTAATTGTTCCTGACCTTTCTGCCTCCCTCTTTAAAACATTAATATTTCTGATGACTTTGCTGCTCTGAAAATTTCTATGTAAAAATGAAGCATGGATCACCACCAACTCAAGATTGATTCCAGAATTTCCTGAACTGAGCCAGTGAGAGGTACTGATTATCAGGAGTAACCAGTCAGGTGAAACCCTCTTCCTACCACAGCCATTTCTTTCTTCATTGTTTTCGAGGTAGCTACTAATGTGATGGTACATTGGGCTCACAACCTCATATGTGGAAAACTTAGTGAATACGTGTTTGGTTTTTCATTTTGAACAGATCCATTTTCTGCAAGTTTGTCCTTAAGCAGCAAATGCTGGAAACAGCTATGAGAAGTCAACAGCAGTGAACAACTCATGGCAATTGGATTATTAATACCAGATGCTACCCTCCTGTTAAATATTAATGGCGAGGATTGAACTCATGCTCATTAACAAAGGGTTGCTTCAGTGATTCAGATAATTTCAATGATCATGTACTTAATATTGTCAGCTTTTCTTCTCCAAGTCAGCCTTTTGGCTACTGACATCCCTCCTGGTATTAAAATAAAAATAAAAGAATTCACATGTGGTCACCTCCACTTCTCAGAAGTGAGTTTGCCTTGAAGAAGTCACCCTTGATGCCAAGGGAGTTCCTGAGGCAAAGTGCATAAAATGCACAAAGAATGTATAAAATTGATAAGTTTGGCCAACTTTATAAACATCACAGCTCACAGCTTAGAAAGGAGTTATTTAGTTTTCATGCTATCAGTCTCTTTTCCCCTGAACCATTCCTTTTTCATCCATGACAAGGTCCTTTTATTTTCTTTCTCAGTAGTGTAATTTTTTTTACAAAAGTCCTCCAACCTCCTTTATTTGGTTTTCTATTTTAAAGGCACCATATAAATGTAATTGATTACAAAGTGATTCAATAAATAAAATTATTCTCTTCTCCAAGCCCTTTGTAAAAAGATGAATGTCAGGGGTATCCAAAAAGGTTTTTATATTAAGGAAGAAAAGACAGTTTGGTGCCAATTGATAGTTAATGCTGACACTATACTCAACTGCTTCCCCCACCTGGAGGCCAACTCTTCCTTGTGTTTCTTCATTTGGAAATTCACATGGTTTCATCTTTACGAATCAATGTCTATATGTACCATTCTATTATTACAGTTCAATTTTTCATTTATATTCATACTTTCCCAATGCCATTTTGGGATTTAGCTTGGAAATGATATAGTGCAAAAGAATCATATTGGTATGCTGGTTCATTTCAGAGTTGAAATATATATCTCCTAAATATTAATCCACATCCCCATTCAGTAAAATCCTCTAGCCAGTGATCCTGATTAGGCCAGTAATCTTGATGACTTGAACAAAGCCATAAATAAATGTAATATGTTAAGTGAGGTTTATTAGCCCTAAGTATTGCCCTGAATTTTCCAGGAATTAAGGATCAATATCTTCAGGTATGAACAAATAAGGAGGAGAATCGTGGCAATATTAAAAATTGTGTGCTCTTGCAATTTTTTGATAACTTCAGCTTGTAGTTACAGAAAATATTGATGTAAGATGCCTTTACACAGTGAAAAGACCACATGGATAAGCTCCAGGAATTGGTGTAGGCTGGGTCAGGTATGCAGTGGCTCCTGACAAACCGTCAACTGAATGTCCTTTTCTCTGAACAGAGGCAGTCAGATTCTGACCAGTGCCTTCTCCTGACTGGACTGAAGCAGCAAATAGTTCATGGTATAGAGTTGCCAAGCCTTAGTATTGGACAGGAATCTCCACAAATTAAAGACAATCCTCCAGCACATTGCAGAAAACAACACAGGAAAATGTATACAATCAAGAAAATTCAATCCATACTGCTTTTATTCACTATAATACACCAGGAAGAGGCCACACCTTGAGCATAGAGAGTGCCTTGAAGAATACAATAGAACTTGAAGAATATAGTGTTCTTGGTCGCACAAAGACAATCTGAAATGGGAAGAAGGGAGGCACTGTGATTCACCTGGTAAACCCTGCTGCTTCACAGTGCCAGAAGCCTGGGTTCAGTCCCCACCTCGGGAGCCCTCTGTGTGGATTTTGGATGTTTCTTCCCATATCCCAAGTTAATCACATTGGTAGATAACTGGCCACTGTAAATTGCCCTTAGTGTGAAGGTGAAGGACAGAATCTAGGGTAGGGGAGGGGAGTTAATAGAAATGTGGGGAGACTAAAATGGGATTAGAGTAGAATTGGTAGAAATGTGTGGTTAATGGTCAGCATGGATTTGATGGGCTGAAAGACCTGTTTCTGTATTGTATCATTCAATGACTCTGTCATGAGCAAGAAGCAACGGAAGCCAGATCTTGAAGGTATCCTGTGCTTTAACATTGACTACCTCGGCTGTGCCCTGGTGATGTGATGGGGTTAACTTGCTCAATTTTAAAACCACTCAATTATCGGGAGAGAACTTGAAGTTGGAGCTGAGCAATCCCATTCCCAGCTGATTGATGGGTGAGTCTTTCACAAAAACAGGCTCAAGCTTATGTGCAAATGCTGTAGCTAGTGATATCATCAACATTACACATTAGCTTCCACCATTCTTATTCTGTTCGGGCACCTGCGACAATTTTCCATACCTTGATGAAGGGCTCAAACCTGAAATATTGGTTATGTACATTTATCTTTGCTACATAAAGTATACTGTTTTACCTGCTGATTTTCTCCAGCTTTGTGTTTTTACTTCAACTACGATGTTTGCACGTGCTTTACCATTCCTATTTTGTTCTTTACTCCACAGAAGCAATGAAACAGTAAAAGTTTGGTTCAAGCTCATGCTCAACTGATCTGTCTTAACTCACCTCCAGACATTCTTTTGACGGACACCTCACTACCCCGATAACCTATTTTCTCCTTGCTTTCCTGTTTTGTTGTCCCTGACAATATTGTGATTGGTAACTCTGATAACTTAGCCTGTCCTTCTGTGTTAGTTTCATTTGCTGTACAGGCATGGAGATAATCATAAAATGTTGTCAGTTAAAGGAGCTCTTGGTGCATCCACAGTTCTCAGAAGCTGAAGCTTGATTTGAGTTTCAGTGATGGCAGTGTTTCCTCCAACCAGCTGACTGACATCTTCTTAACCTTCCTTACATGAAGTAATTCCCTCTCTTTGATGAAAGGTCATGGATGGACCTGAAACATGAGTTGCCTTTCTCCTTCCACAGATGTTATGTGACCTATTGAATATTGCCAGCATTTTTTCATGGAAAAGGACTGCTTAGTTACCTTTTCAGCTTCATCTGACATAGTTTATGCCTCAGACTTCGGTTAATGCCAATCAGTAACACACTTTGGGGAGGTTGTCAAAATACATTAATACATTATTTTTGATAAAAGCATCTCAGAGCAATCCCCAGAAAAAAAAATGGCTCGTAGGAAAAAGAGTCTCAGGGTTGTATGTGATGTCATTTGTGGACTCTGGCAATAAATCTGAAATCTGAACGACAAAAAAATAAAAATGCATTGTCATTTGAGAGCCATTCTATACAGATTCCAAAGAATAGATGATGTAAAAGTGACAATGTAATCTCTTTTGACAATGCTCATAATCTCCATAATACATTGATGAAAGGTTCAAGTCTGAAATGTCGGTTATTTATCTTTGTCTTTGCTACATAAAAGACACTGTTTGACCTGCTGAGTTTTGCAGCATTTTGTGTTTTTGCCTTAATCTCCAACCACCCTCTCCAGTCTGCACCATTTAAAGTGGGGAGACATCAAATGCCTCCCACAGAGGGGGCACAAACACTATGGATACAACTGAAATATGCCAGATCATTACATTCTTAAGAACAGGAACCTAGCACTGTCTGTGTGAGATCTTGCTATGGGAATGATGTTTCAAGCTGAATAATGAAGATGACAAAGCCATTAATCTAACTTATTACAGCATCCAGCCCATGGAAGATTGCCCTTGACGTGCTGGTTATATCATGTTCCTTCGTGTAGATGCTGTGCGAGCTGCTGAGTTTCTCCAGTAATGTACAACAATCACTGTGACTGCAGACTTTCCTGCTTAACTCCATTGAAGATTGTAATATTTTGGGAACATCCATCATTTCTTGCACAAAGGATTCAGCAACGAATCCAAAGACAAGTTCTTTCGAACAAGGTCTTGTGGCGCGATCAATGACCACTTACAGACACGAAGCAAGCAGTCAAAGGCTTTATTGATCAGAAGACCCAAATGTGCCTCAACATGCTGCTGGCTCATGTAATGGAAGAGACTAGGGCTCTTGGCCTTTATTAGGGGATCTTATGTGGAGGGGCTACAGGTACAGAAGGCGGGCCAGCCTGCCCAGCATAGTGAGGACATGCCCGGACATGCCCACAGTACTGTGTTCCATCACAGGTCTATTTACGCAATTTGATTTTAAGATACTGAAAGGAAAGATGATAAAAATCCCCTTAAGCCAGGAATTGAAAGTTACCAAGAAGAAAAGAAAACAATTAATTTTTGGACTATTCTAATTAATATTTCCTAATTGAAAAGAGGTCGCCAGATATTGTTGAAGAAAGATGATGGTGGTTAATCCTGGGCTGAAACTTGTCAGTGTTCTGAATCCATAAGAACCATGCCTGTTCCATTTCTCCCCGCATTAAGGAAGTATAATCTGGCCATTATCACATTGCTGTTTCTGGCACCTTGCCTTGTGCATATTAGCTATTAGAGTTTCCATAACAGCAACTAGGATTGAAAACTATTTCATTTGCAGTACAGCTTTTTGGAACAACCTAAATTAGGAAGAGGAGCCAAGGGATCATGGGGGGAAGGTTGTGAGAGGGTTAGGACCTTCATATTCCTGGGGACCCATATTGTGATGATGGTACATCACGCGGCCAACACGGCACCCAGCCTAATGACATTTGACCACCAAGTGGGCCCAAAGGACCCATGGTATAAAGCTGGGGTCCCGACCGTGCTCTCTCTCTCTCTCTCTCTGTTCCCCCATAACTGTAAGCACAGCTAGCAGCCAACTAGATATTTATGTGAGTGGAATAAAGTTGTGTTGCCCCAAACAGTATTGTGCCTGTGTTTTCCTTTGGCGCAGCCAGCCGCACATATATCCTGGAATCAGCACATCAAGGCAATCATGAAGAAGGCACATCAATGCCTCTATTTTCTATTATGTCTCTATCAAATTTCTACAGGTGCACTGTGCAAAGTAGACTGCCAGGTTGCATCACAATTTGGTTTGTGAATTTAACTGCCCAGGAATGTAGAAGGCTCTAGAAGGTAATGAACATAGCCAGGTCTATCACAGACTCTGACCTCCTATCTATTCTATGTATCTATATGAGGCGCTGGCAACATCATAAAGAACTCCCACAGAAGCCTGAAGACCAGCACCTCCAGGTTCAAGAACAGCTCGGCGTTTAATACAATCAAACCACAGAGGGTGGTGGAGAAGCTGTTCCCACTGGGACTCAACCCCTTTCTGTAACTGGATTCTGGGCTTTCTAAAAGAAAGACCACAGTCTATCTGGGTTAGCAGCAGAATGTTAAGCACCATGATGCAGTGCAGTAGGACTTCTCAGGGCTGTGTGCTCAGTCCACTGCTGTTAATACTACTGATCCACAACTGCAACACCAGATCCAGCTCTTACAGAGTCATCAAGTTTGCAGATAACACGACAGCAGTTGGCCTCATCAGCAACAATGATGAGTCTAAATACAGAGAAGAGAGGGAAAATCTCGTAAAATGGTTAGGAGAATAACAACCTGAGTCTCTCCGTGGACAAGACAAAGGAGATGATTGTGGACTTGAGGATCAAGGATGACTATCCTCCACTACATATTAATAGCTCAGAAGTGGAGAGAATCAAGTTCCTCAGAGTCCCCTTCAGTGACCTATCCTGGACACATAATCTCCTTACTTGTTTGGAAGGCACAACAGTAACTGCACTTCCTTAGAAGCCTGATGTAGGCCAGGAGACCGGCCATTATTCTGTCAACATTCTACAGGAACTCTATTGACAGCATCCTGGCCGGCTGCATCACAATGTGGTAGAGCAGAAGTAGAGGATTGGATTGGATGCCAATCCACAGGACCATGAAAGCAGCAGAGAGGATCACTGGGCTTGCCCTGCTCCCCATCGATGAGATTTACTAGGATCATGGTTTAAAGAGGGGTCGGAAAATTAGGGAGGACATTTTTGAGCTACTCCCATCGAGAAAAAGATTCAAAAGTATCAGAGTGACTGCTAAAATATCTCTGTGACTTTACTATTTACCGTACTAATAGTTTTATTTTAATATATGTACATAAGTACTCTGTATATGTATAATTTGTTTGTATGTGTGTTATGTCTGTATGCATGTTTTGAACTGTTCTGCACTGTGGACTGGAGAATGCTATTTTGTTGGGTTGTACTGTTACAATCATTGACAAATAAACTTGAACTTGAAGAACAGTTTTGCACGAGGACCATTGAATATATAGTTTTTGTATTTATTGCCACTTTTTAATTCAATTCAATATACTACTATAATATATTAAAGTTGTTTTTGTAGTTGTTTTAACAAAGTACCTTTCAGCAACAGTAAGGATTTTGCTGCATCTCTAAGTTAAACAATTTATCTGCCAATAAACTAATTATCATTATCATCAACTCTGAGAAGGTTTGACATGTCATTGAATACTCCATTGAACCTCTGCAGGTATACTGTGGAAAATACACTGATCACATCATGGCTTGATTGAAAACTTGAGTGCAGAATATCACAGAGGATGCAGAAAGTGGCAAACTGAGCCAAGCCCATCATAAGCATTGACCTCTTGAAAACACTGATATGAGGTGCTGCCTCAAGAAGCCAGCTAACAACATCAAGGATCCCTACCATCCTGTTCACAATCTCTTCTCACTGCTACCTTTGAGCAGAAGATACAAAAGCCTGAATTCCAGCATCTCTGTGTTCAAGAGCAATGATTTTTTTCTGCAGAAATGACCTGGTTCTTAAACCTTCCAAAACTACCCTGATCATGAACTACTCCAGGACCACCAAAATATCTGCCTCCACCATTGAAACATAATTTTCTTAGCACTAACTGCAACTATGAACATTTATTCTTTTATATTTATTATCTCTTTTCCTGCCTCGTGGCACATTTTAATTTCTACTGTTGCGGTTTTTCTTACATAACTTGTAAGGAGTAAGAATTTTGATGCATCTAAACATTATGCTGAAATATATGGAAATAAAAACAGATTTCACATCATGTTAAGACATAAATGGATAAATACAGCAATTTAAATTCTTCTTTCTTTTCTTTGATGTAGTACCTGGTACAGTTTTGCCAAAATAAAGACTTTCGATGGACAGTTGATCTAACTCCAATAATGAATGTTTCTTTCACTATCAAGAGTGACTTTAAAAAAAAATTGTGCATCTCATGCTTGAGTGTAAATAATGAATGATTAAAAAATGTTTGACAATGGCAGCTGGATTGCCTTCATCACTCACATTTCTGCTCTTATCTGAGCCTAAGGATGGGTACTGAGCCAGGGTCCTCTGAAGTGATGATGAAAATGTCACCCACTGGAAACATGATAAACCAATTGTGCTAAACCACTGTTATACTTGTACTGACAATAACCACACCAGCGGTGCAAGTATAAGACAGCTTTAATAAACTAATATGTCTCTCTGCAAGACTGTAGCTCTGGACTGCTTTATATACAAGGTCACCGGGATGACCCCTGGTGACCTAGTGGTGTAATTACATATCACCATAATACTATAATTAACTACTGCTGCTGACATGTCCCCAAAACCGATCCTACTCATTAACCCTTGCATGCTCCCCAGACTTACTCCCTTGGTTGGTCATTGCTCCAGTGTATAGTCAATAAAAGCCTACAGTTTCACAACCTCAGTCTTTTGTGGTAATTGATGGTGCATCAATTTTATTGACTATATTTTTCAAAGAAACCAGAGAGACTCAACATAGACCCTCGATCCTCTGATGCCCTGAATACATTCAAACGCTGGCTATGTTGCTTTGAAGACTTCCTGACGGAGACCGCAAACATTGTTAACACGAACGAGGACAGACTGAAACTTCTTCTCACGAGTCAAACCCTTGGTCTTCTCAATTATCAATGACACCAAATCATATATGGAGGCCATGAGTACACTGAAGGTCCAGTATTGCAGAAAGGTGAACGAGGCCTATGCACAGTACCACCTGGCCACCAGGAAGCTGCAACCTGGTGAGTCAAGCGCCGAGGACTGACAGGCCCTTAGGGCTCTCTGCAGGATATGCAACTGTAAAGCTGTGACGACTGCACAGAACCTCATCCAGGATGCCCATGTGACTGGTATCTGGTCCAAGACAGCAACTCCTAGAACAGAGGTACTTGGCCTGCAAAGGATGGTTGAATTAACAGAGGTACTGGAGGTGACCCTCCAAAACTCAGATGACTACTTGGCCGCTGCAGGTGCCTCGATCTTTGAATGGGGACTGTCTTGTGCAGTGAGCTAATGGTTGCATGCATCATCATACTCCTCTAGCGACCTGACCTCGGCAGTCGTGGTGGGTGATCACAGGCAGGACAAGCACTCAAAGAAATGCTGGCCTGCCAAGGAGGGGGTAATGCACTAGATGCAGGAAAAGGGGGAAATATGCAAAAATCTGCCAGTCTAACCTGTCCACGAAACCTAGCAGCACTGTGTGCGGACAGCCGCCCACCCCACCCAGACAGCGCCATACCATCTGCAGACCAGTACACCACATGCTAGTGCGGGGACTGCCACCTTGGACCGTGTGGCCAGTGCCATCTTCTCAGGCCTACAGTACCATGGGGGAACAGCGAGGGCAGCTATCTTGGGAACTCGGGTCCTCATCGGACTCGGAAATTGAGTCCATATTGGCCACCATCACCCTGAACCAAGAGGGACCAGACTAATTTGCCAGGTCCATGAAGAACATTCAGGTAAACGGGCACATAATGATCTGCTTGTTTGTTAGCGGGAGTACGGAAACCTTTATTCACCTGATACCGCTAAGTACCTATCCCTCGAAGTGCAACCAGTCAACCATAAGATATTATTCACATCCAAATCCAATAAGGCAGACATCCATGGGTCCTGTACAGTGACTTTACCATTGGAGGCACAGCTTACAAATACTTCAGGCTCCTCATCATGCCACAGCTCTGCATCCTCTTGTTACTGGGCCTGGACTTCCAGTCCCAACTTACATTGAGTTCAATGGACCTCATTACCCCCCACCCCTCACCATGTTCAATGAACAGTTTCTAGATGGCCCTCTGCGCACGACCCTCAAGGCCACCCTCCACCACTGTTTGCGAACCTCATCCGATTGCAAGGTGGTGGCCACCAGGAGCAATTTATACTGCACTGCAGAAGAGCATTCTTCAAGTCGGAGGTGCTGCATTTGTTGGGTGAAGACATCACCAAGGGTGGAAATAGTCCCTGGAGGGCAAAGGTGATTATAATAAAGAACAGGGCAAAAAACAGGATGGTCATAGACTATAGCCATACCATCAATCAGTACACACAGCTCGATATGTACCCCTCTCCCACATACCCGATATGGTCAACCAGATTGCACAATATTGGGTATTCTCCATGATCACCAGCTCCCGATTCAATTGGAGGACCGCCAGTATACTGCATTCAAGATGGATGACCGTCTCTGCTACTTCTTCTGGGTCCCCTTCGGTGTCACCAATGGGATCTCCCTTTTCCAGTGGGAGATGGACCACATGATGGACTATTATAAACTGCAGGCCACGTTTCCATATCTTGACAATATGACCATCTGCGGACACAACCTGCAGGACAAGGATTCCAACCTTCAAAAATTCCTCTGGGCCTAGAAGCTCCTGAACCTTACTTATAACAAGGAGGTGTGTGTTGCAGACAACCCGACTAGCCATTCTCAGCTGCAT
Organism: Narcine bancroftii; assembly: GCF_036971445.1. NCBI lineage: Eukaryota > Metazoa > Chordata > Chondrichthyes > Torpediniformes > Narcinidae > Narcine > Narcine bancroftii. Next base: position 94,280,398 of record NC_091472.1, on the reverse strand, counting down.
GGTTGAAAATGGTGTCATTGGCCCCAACCCCAACCGCATGCTCCCTCGACTGGAGCTGCCCCTCCCCCACACCCTCAGAGCCTTGAAGAGATGCCTGGGCTTCTTCTCGTACTAGGTGGTTCAATGGGTCCCCAACAATACAGACAAGGCTCTCCCACTGGTCAAAGTCACCTCTTTTCTCCTGTCGGCAGAGGCCTGCGCAACCTTTGGCCGTATTAAGGATGACATCGCCAGGGCAGCAATGCATGTAATAGATGAGTCCACACCTCTCCAGATGGAGAGTGATGCATCTGACTTCGCCCTGTCTGCCACCCTCAACCAAGTGGGCAGACCCATGGCATTCTTCTCTCACACCATCCAAGGCCCTGAAAGCCGCAACTCCTAGGCCATCATGGAGGTGGTATGACACTGAAGCTACTACTTCACCGGCAAACATTTCACTCTCCTCAAGGACTAGTTTGTGGTTGCCTTCATGTTCAACAACAAGCAGAGGGGAAAAATCAAGAATTATAAAATCTTCAGGTAGAGAATTGGACTGTCCACCTATCCTATACAGGCCTGGCAAGCTTAATGAGCCCCTGGATGCCCTCTCCCCCAGGACTGTGTGAATATCCAAATAGACAAATTGCAGATCCTCCACAACAACCTCTGCCACCCCAGAGTGACTAGATTCTTCCATTTCATTAAAGCACAGACTCCATGGAGGAAGTCAGAACAAAGACCAAAAACTGCCAGGCCTGCATGCAGTACAAACCGTGTCTGGACAAGGCATACCTGATCAAAATGATTTGACCCTTTGAGCATCTGAGCATTGACTTAAAGGAGCCTCTCCCTTCTGCGAATTGGAATGAATACTTCCTCACCATCATAGATGAATATTTCCGCTTCTCTTTCGTCATCCCCTGCCTGGACACGACTATAGTCGTCAAGGTCCTCCGCAATATATTCACGTTCTTTGGGTATCCCTGCTTCATCCACAGTGTCCATGGACGTCATTCATGAGCAACGAGCTGCAGCAGTACCTGCTGGCCAGGGCATCGCCATGAGCAAGACACTAGCTACAATCCCAGAGGGAATAGGGAGGTGGAAAGGGAGAATGCCACAGTCTGGAAAACCATCTTCCTGACTCTGAGGTCACAGGGCCTCCCTGTCTCCCACTGGCAAGAGGTTCTCCCAGACACCTCCACTCCATACGGTCGCTCTTATGTACGCCCACTAACAATTTGCCTCACGATCGTATGTTCTTCTTCCCAAGGAAGTCTATGTCTGGGCCTAAGCTGCCTGCCTGGCAGTCCTACTCAGGACTAGTCCTGCTTCGGATGTATGCCAGGCAATTGAAGATAGGCCCATTAGTCGAGAGTGTCTGTTTCCTCCACTCAAACTCCCGGTACGCCTACATAACCTTCCCTGATGGGCCTGAGAACATGGTCTCCATCAGGGATTTGGCATCATCGGTTGTCCCTCCAACCACAATCAACCACCAACAGACACTCTCCCCCACTGCTATCTTGGGGGTCCAAGAATGTGCTGCTGACCACTCTCCACCCCTGGCAACTGTTGTCACCCATGATGTGCCAGCACCACACTCCCTCTTCCCTTCACCTGTCCCTTCCCCCCGACGAACTGTAACTAGTGAGGACAGACCAGCCACACATGCTCCCTAGGGTGCCATGGTGGCCCCCCAACCATGACCACATCATTCGCTGTGGCAGAGAAGACCCCTGACAGACTTGACCTGTAAAATATATATATGTGTCTAGACTTGCTTCATTTTATTTCTTCTCTCTCACCCTGCTGGACTCTTCTTAAAAAGGAGGGGTGAATATGGTTACATTATAATAGAACGCTTCCACCAGCGTTGTCTCCGCTCCATCCTCAACATCCATTGGAGCGCTTTCATCCCTAACGTCGAAGTACTCGAGATGGCAGAGGTCGACAGCATCGAGTCCACGCTGCTGAAGATCCAGCTGCGCTGGATGGGTCACGTCTCCAGAATGGAGGACCATCGCCTTCCCAAGATCGTGTTATATGGCGAGCTCTCCACTGGCCACCGTGACAGAGGTGCACCAAAGAAAAGGTACAAGGACTGCCTAAAGATATCTCTTGGTGCCTGCCACATTGACCACTGCCAGTGGGCTGATAACGCCTCAAACCGTACATCTTGGCGCCTCACAGTTTGGCGGGCAGCAACCTCCTTTGAAGAAGACCGCAGAGCCCACCTCACTGACAAAAGCCAAAGGAGGAAAAACCCAACACCCAACCCAAACCAACCAATTTTCCCCTGCAACCGTGTCTGCCTGTCCCGCATCGGACTTGTCAGCCACAAACGAGCCTGCAGCTGACGTGGACTTTTTACCCCCTCCATAAATCTTCGTCCGCGAAGCCAAGCCAAAGAAGAATATAACTGTTCTGATGAAATGGTGCAGCCGAGATAGGTAAACTGGTTGACTGTTTTGAGTTTTGTGTGCCCGATGGAGATGTGGGGGGTCTGGTAGTCATGGTGGGGAGCTGGCTGATGGAGGACCTCAGTTTTCTTCAGGCTGACTTCCAGGACAAACATCTTGGCAGTTTCCGCAAAACAGGACGTCAAGCGCTGAAGAGCTGGCTCTGAATGGGCAACTAAAGCGGCATCGTCTGCAAAGAGTAGTTCACGGACAAGTTTCTCTTGTGTCTTGGTGTGAGCTTGCAGGCGCCTCAGATTGAAGAGACTGCCATCCGTGCGGTACTGGATGTAAACAGCGTCTTCATTGTTGAGGTCTTTCATGGCTTGGTTCAGCATCATGCTGAAGAAGATTGAAAAGAGGGTTGGTGCGAGAACACAGCCTTGCTTCACGCCATTGTTAATGGAGAAGGGTTCAGAGAGCTAATTTCTGTATCTGACCCGACCTTGTTGGTTTTCGTGCAGTTGGATAACCATGTTGAAGAACTTTGGGGGGCATCCGATGCGCTCTAGTATTTGCCAAGGACAACAGACTCGCTAAGGCAAATAGCGCCTTTGGAAGACTACACAAAAGAGTCTGGAAAAACAACCAACTGAAAAACCTCACAAAGATAAGCGTATACAGAGCCATTGTCATACCCACACTCCTGTTCGGCTCCGAATCATGGGTCCTCTACCGGCATCACATACGGCTCCTAGAACGCTTCCACCAGCGTTGTCTCCGCTCCATCCTCAACATTCACTGGAGCGCTTTCATCCCTAACGTCGTAGTACTCGAGATGGCAGAGGTCGACAGCATCGAGTCCATGCTGCTGAAGATCCACCTGCGCTGGGTGGGTCACGTCTCCAGAATGGAGGACCATCGCCTTCCCAAGATAGTGTTATATGGCGAGCTCTCCACTGGCCACCGTGACAGAGGTGCAACAAAGAAAAGGTACAAGGACTGCCTAAAGAAATCTCTTGGTGCCTGCCACATTGACCACTGCCAGTGGGCTGATATCGCCTCAAACCGTGCATCTTGGCGCCTCACAGTTCGGCGGGCAGCAACGTCCTTTGAAGAAGACCGCAGAGCCCACCTCACTGACAAAAGGCAAAGGAGGAAAAACCCAACACCCAACCCCAACCAACCAATTTTCCCCTGCAACCGCTGCAACCGTGTCTGCCTGTCCCGCATCGGACTTGTCCGCCACAAACGAGCCTGCAGCTGACGTGGACATTTACCCCCTCCATAAATCTTCGTCCACGAAGCCAAGCCGAAGATAATATAACTGTTATACTATGATTGACTACTGCTGGCTGGACACACCTCCTGAGACTGATCCTACCCATTACCCCTTGCAGGCTCCCATCTTCCTGCCATGATCAGTCGATGAGGTTGGTTGATGCTCCAGTCTATGGTCAATGAAAGCCTATCAGTTTCACAACCTCAGTCCTTTGGAATAATTGATGGTGCATCACCAATTGTCATTAACTGACACAGTTGCCTACAGCTAGTTGCAGAGGGGAAACCAATATTAGTGGCAGCCCTATCAAATGTAGCCTTGGCAGAATTGTAAGACTCTTGCCTTCTGAATCAGAAATTTTTCGGTTCATCCTGTTCCAAGGAGCTGATGAAAAATTTAGGCTGACAATTCTGAGCAGAGTAAAATGTGACCTACTGTACAATATTAAAGGTGTTGCCTTTGGAATTTGTTCATGATATATCAGTCAATAGTTCAACTAACAGTTAGTATTGTGGTTAGCACAACACTATTACGGTGCCAGCGACCCGGGTTCAAATTTGGCATTGACTGTAAGGAGTTTGTATGTTTCCCCTGTATTTGTGTGGGTTTTCTCCAGAAGGTCTGGTTTCCTCCCACCGTTCTAAAATGCACCGGGGTCGTAGGTTAATTGGGGCATTTGGGAGAGATGGGCTCATGGGCCGGAAGAGCCTGTTACTGTCTTGTATGTCTGAATTAAAATTAAATTAAAAATCAAAACAACAAAACACATTTTCTGGTCCTTTCCTTCCATGCAAGTTTGGAGTGTGGAGTATAACTTGGCTGCTACATTTGCTGCTAGGATTGTGGAATACACTATATAAATACAGTACAACTTTTTCCTTTCTGAACATCAATTTCTACCTTGACTATTTTATTCCAGACTCTTTGATTTCAGTACCACTTCACACAAGTTACAAAACATAATTATATTACGACAATTTGATATAATAAATACTGAGCAGCTGAGTATTAGTATTTTGATGGATTTTCTCATAGGCTTTTTATCATGTTGGATTAAAACATTACTCATACAGCACAGAATGACAGCCCTGTTATGAGTTTTATTATGGCTTTTTCAATTTAATAGGACTGTGCAGGGCAATTTTAAAATCTTCTATGACTCGTTGGGTGAGGGCACTGAGATCTTGACAGAAACAGGGCCAAAATAATTTAATGACCAAAGAGATGAAAACAGATACTAGTTTTCAGCAGCAAAACTGCCAGAACAAAACTGCTCAAAATAATATCTCCTTCAAAGCCAAAATCCCTCATCAAAACTTCAAAAGAATTCCATTTTTTTTGAAGACCTCGAGTGAGAAAAAAAAGTTCAAGGTCATTGATAAGAACACTGCAGTGGTTCAATTATTGTTCAAGTTGAAATACACATGATGTCAGGAAATAAAATAAAAAAGTAAGGATGTCACTAATTCTGAGTCTTATTCCCTGAAAAGTCTGCATGGTGACAGAGTTTAAAAATGCAACCTATGCCTCAGAGAGATGAAACTATTAAAGTTAGGTTTATGAAATGTCAAGTTTTCTGCAATGAAGAGCATGAATTGTGAAAGGATGACACCCGATGTGGGACACCTGACAGGTCTGTCTGGGAATTGAGATGAAAACGGATGGCCTTGTTGATATACATTTCAAACAGAGGCTGGGGGACAGATATGCCTCAGGAAGAATTTCCATTTCATCTCAGACACATAATTTTCCTCACCATCACCTTTTGATGCCTTCTCAAGCCAACTGTTTATCTGACTCCCTGCTGTGGAACAAATTGCATTCACAGTAGAACTCAAACACATTTCTGAATTGGGTGAAATGAATCACAGCACAGCAGACTTGGAATAAGGTAAACATTTGCATCGACAAAAATGATTCTCAAACAGGCAACATGGACCACAGGCGATTTCATCAACAACTCAAAACCCATGACACATCATAAACACTGCTCCAATTAAGAATGCAGATTGCCTCTTCTTAATCCAATATAAGGTGAATTTATTTGTGCTCATAATTTATTTTTGTTGCTTATTTTGTGTTCATATTTACATAGCACCAGTAGTTTAGCAATACATTTTGAAATATTGTTGTGAAGTTGTAGTGGTCAGATCTCTAGCACAGAGACTGGATCTTCAGCTCAGAAAGGAAGGAGAGAAAGGAAGAGTGCAGTAGTGCTAGGGGATTCGATAGTTAAGGGGATAAATGAGAGGCTCTGTGGGAGAGATCGAGAATCCTGGATGGTCTGTTGCCTCCTTGGTGCCAGAGTCCAGATATCTTGGATCAAGTTCTCGATATTTTCAGGAGGAAAGATGAGCAGCCAGATGTTGTGGTTCATTTTGGGACCAAAGACGTGGGTAGAAAGTCCTGCAAAGAGAGTTTAGGGAATTGGGTGCAAAGTTGAAGGACAGGACTATCAGGATTGTGATCTCAGGAGTGCTACCCATGTCACGTACTAGTGAGGATAGAAATAGGAAGTGAATTCAGCTTAATATGTGGCTAATGAGATGCTGCAGATGGGAAGGCTTTGTTCTTCTGGACAATTGGGGTCTGTTCCAGTGAAGGTGGGACCTGTTCCGACGGGACAGTTTGCAATAAACTGGAGGGGGTAGGTTTGCTAGAGCTGCTTCGGTGGTGTTGGGGGGTGGGGGGGGGAAGGTGTTTAAACTAGATTTTTAGGGGGATGGGAACCAGAGTGTTAGAGTAGATAGTGAGGTGGAGGAGGATAAAGATCATGTGAGGACTGCATTTATAGATAGAAATCAAAGGTTTGTACGTGATATAAATGTCCTCAAGTCTGTATATTTCAATGCAAAGAGTATTGTTGGAAAGGCAGATGATCTTAGGGTGTGGATTGGCACAAAGGATTACATTATTGGTTGCAGGAGGAACAGGACTGGCAGCTCAATGTTCCAGGGTTCTGTTGTTTCATTCATGATAGAGTGGGAGGGATGAAAGGGGGTGTAGTGATATTGCTAGTCAGAGAAAATATTACAGCTGTACTTAGACTGGACAGCCCAGAGGGCTCATCTACAGGGACCATATGGGTGGAGCTGAGGAACAGGAAAGTTGTGACCACACTGATAGGGTTGTATTGTAGACTGCTCAATAGTCAGAGAGAATTAGAGGAGCAAATGTGTGGAGGGATAGCAGACCAATGTAAGAAACAGAATGTTGTGATAGTAGGAGATTTTAACTTTCCACATATTGACTGGGATTCCCATATTGTGAAAGGGTAAGATGGCTTGGAGTTTGTGAAATGTGTTCAGGAAAGTTTTCTAAATCAATATCTTGAGGCACCAACAATAGGATGCAATGCTTGATCTCCTATTTGGAACCAGAGAGGTCAGGTGACAGAAGTATGTGTAGGAGAACATTTTGGGTCCAGTAACCATAATATCCTTAGTTTCAAGTTAATTATGGATAAGGATAAGTCTGGTTCTTGAGTTGAGATTCTAAATTGGAGAAAAGCCAATTTTGTGGAAATGAGAAAGGGTCTTGGAAGAATGGATTGGGATAAGTTGTTTTCTGGCAAGGATGTGTTCAGTAAGTGGAAAGCCTACAAAGGTGAAATTTTGAGAGTGCAGAATTTGCATGTTCCTGTCAGGATTAAAGGCAAAATTAACAGGCAAAGGGAACCTTGGTTTTCAAGGGATATTAGCAATCTGGTAAAGAGAAAGAGAGAGGTTTACAGCAGGTATAGGCAACAAGGAGCAAATGAGGCACTAGAAGAGAATAGAAAATGTAAGAAAATACTCAAGAAGAAAATCAGGAAGGCAAAAAGAAGACATGAGCTCTCTTTGGCAAATAATGTGAAGGTAAACCCAAAGGGTTTCTACAAGTATGTTAAGAGTAAAATTGGTCCCCTACTAGATCAGAGTGGTTGTCTATGTGTGGAGCCTCACAAGATGGAGAGATCTTAATTTTTTTTTTGCATCAGTATTTATACAGGAAACTGGCATAGTGTATAAGGAAGGAAGGGAAACAAACAGGAGTGGCATGGAACATATAGATATTAAAGAACGGGAGTTGTTTGCTGTCTTACAGTGAATAAAAGTAGATAAATCCCCTGGGTGTGACATGATATTCCCACAGACCTTGAAGGAGATGAGTGTAGAAATTGCAGGGGCTCTGGAAGAAATATTTAAAATGTCCTTAGTCATAGGTGAGATGCTGGGGGATTGTTGGTCTGTTGTTTAAAAAAGGCTCCAAAAGTAAACCAGGAAGTTACAGGCCAGTGAGCCTGACATCAGTAGTAGATAGATTATTGGGGGAATGCTGAGAGATCTGTTATATAAATATTTGGACAACCAAGGGCTTATTAAGGATAGTCAGCATGGCTTTGTGCCTGGTAGGTTGAGTTTAATGAATCATAGAGCTTTTTGAGAAGGTTTCCAAGAGAATAAATGAAGGAAAGGGTGTGGATGTTGTTTACATGGCCTTTAGTAAGACCTTTGACAAGGTCCCACTCAGTAGGCTAGTTCAGAAGGTTCACACACTAGGTATCCATGAAGAGATTGTAAACTGGATTCCAAATTAGCTGAATGGGAGAAGACAGAGAGTGATAGTGGATGATTGATTCTCAGACTGGAGGCCTGTGATTAGTTGTGCGCCTCAGGACTTGGTGCTGTGACTGTTGTGGTTTGTTTGTTGTGGACAGTGAGAAAAAGCTTTCAAAGCTTGCAGAGGGATCTGGACCAACTGAAAAAATGGGCCAGAATGTGGCAGATGAAATTTAATTTATACAAGTGTGAGGTGTTGCAATTTGTAAGGACAAACCAAGGTAGGACACTGAGGAGTGCGGAGGAACAAAGGGACCTGTGAATATAGATATACAATTCCTTGAAAGTGGCATCACGGGTAGTCAGGGTTGTGAAGAAAGCTTTTAGCATCTTGGCCTTCATATTGAGTACAGGAGTTGGAATGTTATGGTGAGGTTGTATCAGACATTAGTGACAAAATTTGGAGTATTGGGTGCAGTTCTCATTGCCAAACTATAGGAAGGGTATAAGATTGAAAGAGTGCAGAGAAAATTTACTAGGTTGTTGCTGGGCTTTCAGGAGTTGAGTTACAGGGAAAGATTAAACAGGTTGGGACTTGGAGCATATTATTGGCACAGAGTAGAAGGGCCAAATGGTCTGTTTTCTGTGCTGTGGTGTTCTATGGCTCTGTCAACCCATGTGATTCAATGAAAAAGATTTAAGACAGTGAGGAGGAGCTGCTTCTTTTAGAGAGTAATGACTCTGTGGAATTCTCTGTCCAATGAAGCAGAGACAGAGACAACGTGGCATAGACAGATATATTTTTGAACAGCAGCAGAATTAAGAGTTATGGGGTGCCACAAGGTAAGTGAAGCTGAGTCCATGGCTCAGCCACCAATAAGCTCGATGGGTGAGATGGCTGACTCCTGTTCTTATTTGTTATGTTCAAAGTTCTTCCCAGGAATGTGGTTGGGGAAGATAATGTTCATAAAATGGAACATGAGGTGCTTGGTCAAAAAGATAGGTTTTGGAGATGATGTTTAAAGGAGAATTAATGACGCAGAGAGGTTCTGGGAGAGAATTCAAGAATCTGGGGCTTAAGCAGCTGGAAACTCAACTTCAAGCAGTGGAGAATGAGAATGAGAGTTCATTATCGAGGATTTTATACAGATGCACTAATATTCTAACATGTTGCAGTCACATTGGCACATAAAGTACACCAATAAATAATAGGTATAAGCTAAATTACCATATGTGAGAAAAAAAGGATAAAGGAAAAGGCACTGTTTGTAAAAAGTTTTAATGTTCCCCTTATGTCTTTGTGAGTTTTCTCCAGATACTCTGGTCTCCTCCCACCTTCCAAAAAGGTTAATTTGAGTGTAATTAGCTGGCATGAGTTTAAATGGCCAGAATTGGCTTCTACCATGCTGTAAAAAAAATTAAAATGAAATTTAATATAACCATATAACAATTACAACACAGAAACAGGCCAATTTGGCCCTTCTAGTCCGAAATGATTCAAGTACCCTCCTCTAATCCCACTTACCAGTACTCTGCCCATATCCCTCCATCCCCCTCCCATCCATATACTTATCCAATTGTTTCTTAAATGACAAAATTGACCCTGCCTCCACCACCTTTCCCGGAAGCCCATTCCACACAGTAACCACTCTCTGAGTAAAGAAGTTCCCCCTCATGTTACTCCTAAACCTTTGCTCGTCAACTCTCAACCCATGACCTCTTGTATCCATTTCTCCTACTCTCAATGGGAAAAGCCTTTCCACATCAACTCTATCTATCCCTCTCATTATCTTAAACATCTCTATCAAATCCCCGCTCAGCCTTCTATGTTCCAAAGAATAAAGACCTAATTTGCTCAATCTTTCCTTGTATTCTAGATGCTGACACCCAGGCAACATTTTTGTAAATCTTCTCTGCACTCTCTCTATCTTGTTAATATCCTTCCTATAAAATATAGATAAATATTCACAGTTGTAATTAGTGCCAACTATTGGAGATACGCTGGAGGTTAGAACTGGAGGATAGTGATTATAGAATGCTGCAAATAGGGAGGGGACAGGTTGGTATGATGTTACTCCAAGGATGAGAATCTTAACGCTCTGACACTGGAGGACCATGAACCAGTACAGGTCAATTGGCAAAGGGTCAAAGGTGTGGAAAGGGCATATTAAGGTACAAGATTCAGAATGTAGGTGACCATAAGAACTTCAATAAATGTGTTTCCTTCAGATGAGGAAAAGTGGCATGAGAAAAAGAAAATGGCTAATTGGACTTCTTCCTTCTTTAAAGCAGTCTTCTCTGTGACTGATACTTCAGAGCTCTTTAATCTTCTGAGCACATTTTCTAGACAAAACTTCGTGTGGTCTAATGACAATCAAGCAAAATTTTATGGTCACATTTGATTTAATATGAAGTCACTGGAAAGAACTTCAGGTACAGCATATAATGAGAGATCAAAGGCAATTTTCAAAGTAAAGATTAATCCTGTATTTCTATCTACAACATATAATCCACTTTGAAACATGGGATGAAAGTTGTTCTCTGCCTTATTTCCAGATAATGTTATTCTTTGCAATATTTCCAGAAGAATTGTAATTGATTTCAAAAAGAATGGGTTGCACATGAACCAAAGCACTTAAAAAAAAATCTCCCCTGTAGTTATTTATTTCGGAAGGTTAACCAGAAACTGTCCTCTCTTGGCACCACTCTGTTTTGACTGCACTTCATGAAATACATCACCTGCTCTTTGAACAGTGCCTTGCAGAATGCTTGGAATGATATTCTATTAACTCTAATAAAATGGAAGTGTAAGTCTGTTCTATCATTATTGTTTTAGGTTCTTGTTTCTTTCAGTGATCATTGAAAAATGCACATTGAGAAAATGGGAGGAAAAATTGACACAGGTTTACACATCTACCAAGTCCTTGATGTGAGAGGAGAAGGAAAAGGAACTATTTTTCAAAAGTATTCAGATGATTATAACTGGTTTCAGAGAATATTACAATTATAAATGTCCCAATAGAAATGTAAGCCTTCCTTTTTGTTAGGAAAACAATAATTCCAAAAATATTAAAAATATGGTATTTTCCTTAACCTTCTTTCCCAATGTATTGAATTTAGCATAATGGACCTCTAGCCATTATCTATTCTATCAGATGCCAATTGGATGGTAACAATGATTCCTCGCGTGCTCTCTCTCTCTCTCTCTCTCTCTCTCTCTCTCTTTTCTGGATGAACCAAGAGTTCCGATCCTTGACCTGTGTTCCTACTCTGAACCTAATCATCAAATCTCTATTACCAGAACTTTCTGGCACTGTTTCTGCCAGATACGCTGCCAAAATTCTTCCATGTCTGCTACATCTTGATCAGCTGATCTCCCTTCCAACTGAATGCTCCCTTACGTCTTGTCTGTGAAGGTTTTTTTTTCTCCCTATTACTATGAAGCCCTGAATGAAGTTCCCTTTAATCATTGATCAGTTTGTTGTGGTTATGAAGGAAATTCTCCAGAATCAAGATTTAGAAAGAATATATTTTTTTAACCATTTACAAGGGTCACAGGAAGCCACAGTCCTGGATAAATTCCTAATGTTGTGATCATCTAGAGGCTGTCTGTTCATGCACCAGGTCTGACAGTCCTTGAAAAGGTTGCACAGGATATTAGAAAATATGAGGTGCTTCATTTATCAGAAGGTCTTGTTGTGCTGAGTAAAGTGAAGGAGAGGAAGATTAAGCCACTGTCATTGCTGCACACCATAATCAGAGACTCCATTTCTCTCTCTGTCTCTCTTAAGAATAGGAATCTGAACCAGACTGCCCACAATCTTGTTACTGAGATGATTTTCTGACATCACATCTGCTTCATAATTTGAAGTGTTTACTTCCACATTGTCTGACCCTGCTTAAATGTTGCTGAAATCCACATTTCTTTGCTACCTCAAACTGGTTTTTCCAGTTCTCTTATTTAGTCTTCAATTTTCTACCCTCTAGAACAGGGGTGTCAAACTCAAATTCACAGAGGGCCAAAATTAAAAACTTGGACTAAGTCGTGGGCCAAACTAAATATTTATTGAAAATTTTCAACAACATCTGCATGTTTTCTCTTCTTTCAACATATGTAATGTTAAACTTCTTATTATTAAAATAAATGTTTAATAATAGTTTTGGTTAAACTCTTTCCAGAAGAAGCATTAACAAATGAGAAATAAAATATTCAATAAATAATATTTCTCTATAGCCTTTAAGCTCCTTTTAAATGTATTTTTTTTCACAAGTCAAAAAAATAACAACTTGCTTCAATGACAAACAGGTTTGTCTTTTAAAATGATGAACATATAGTCTGCCTCTCACCTGTCTTGAAAGGTCCTGTTTTCTGTCTTTCGTTTGGCCATTTTTCGTAAGGGGTTTATTACATGTGAGTTAAGCGACAGGTCGCAGATGCTAATGAAAGTAAAGAGAGGTGGTGGGGGCGATTAGCGGGCTGACGGGCCGGCGCCAACACATTTGCAAAGCATTCTGGGATTTGTAGTATTAGCTGTGCATGAGCTATACTGGCGCGGTGGCCAGTAGGCCAGCTCTAATACATATTTGATATGATCTTGCAGGCCAAATATAATTATATCACGGGGCCTGAGTTTGACATGTGTGCTCTAGAAACTGTTTGCTCCTTTCTTAGTTCACACCAAACCAGTTCACAATCATGTTTGTAGCTTCTGCCCTATATTGTTTTTGAGTCTTCGAGGGAGTGGTCACTGACAGAGTGGACCGAGTCAGAGTGGTATGGTTTGGCTGAACAGGTTTTGGCAAGAACAGGTAAGAGGTGAGGGATAGAAGGAGTTGAAGTAAGAAAGGGCCACCCTATTTAAGGAACAAAAAGCATTCAGCAGGTAGACACAGGTAAGGATGGGTTTTAGATGTCATTTTTTTTCCTCCAGTCATATACAGAGGGATTGGCAGCCAAGGCAGGGCAATGCTCCTATTGCAGAATGTGGGTCATCAGGGAAGCCAGCAGGATCCCTGATGACTTATTCTGTGAGAAGGGCATTCAGTTGCAGCTCCTGACAAGTCAAGATAAGGAATCGGAGCTGGAACTGGATGAACTCCGGATCATTTGAGAGGCAGAGGGGGTGATAGACAAGAGTTACAGGGATGCTATCACATCTAGGAGGTATGAGGAGAGTAGGTGAGTGACAGTCAGGAGAGGGAAAGGGGACACATAGGCAGTGTAGGGCACCTTTGTGGCTGTGCCCCTTAATAATACTATTTTGGATACTTTTGGGGGTTGGGATGAGGGGAACCTACCAGGGACTAGCCACATTGATTGGGTCTCTGACACAAAGTCTGGTCCTGTGGCTAAGAAGGGAGAGAGAAGAGGTGAGCTGTACAGATAGAGGATTCCATAGATAGGGGGACAGATAAGAGGTTATGTGGAAAAGAGTGAGTGTCCCAGATGGTATGTTGCCTCCCAATGCCAGGGACCAAGATATCTCAGATCGAGTTCACAGCATTCTCAGAAGGGAGGGTGAACAGCCAGATGTCATGGTCCATATTGAGACCAATGACATGGGTAGGAAGGATGAGGAGGTCATGCAAGGAGTGTTCAGGGAACTAGGCACTAGGTTGAAGGACAGGACCTCCAGGGGCTGTGATCTCAGGATTTCCACATCCGAGTGAGGTTAGAAATAGGAGGATAATGCAGCTTAACATTTGGCTAAAGACATATGGTGCAGGAGGGAGGGCTTCAGGGTTCTGGATCATTGGGTTCTCTTCCAGGGAAGGTGGGACCTTTTCTGATGGGAGAATTTGCAGCTGATTCGGAGGTGGAAGGTTTGCTCTGGTGGGTTTAAACTAGATTTGCAGGGGAATGAGCACGAGAGTGCCAGAGCAGATAGAAGAGTGGAGGAAGGAAAAGTATGTGAAAATTGTATGCACCATTAGAAGTCAACAGTTAATATGTTGTGGAAATATTGTCAGATGCAACTTTTTCAAAGCAAGGAGTATTGCAGGAATGCCAGATGAGCTTAGAGCATGGATTGGCAGATGGACATGACATTGTGGCAAATGAGAATTGGAGGAAAAAATCTGCAGAGAGATAGAAGACAGCTGCAGGCAACCTAAGATTGTGATAATAGGAGATTTTAATTTTCAACATATTGACTGGGACTCCAATACTGTAAAAGAGAGGTTGATCATAATGCCATTAGTTTTTAGTTAATTATGGAGAAGGATAGGTCTAAGCCTCAAGTTGAAATTTTGAATTGGAGAAAGGCCAATTCTGAGGAAATGAGAAAGGATCTAAAATGTGTTGAATGGGATAAGTTGTTTTCGGGCAAGGATGTGTGAGGTAAGTGGAGGACCTTCAAAGGTGAAATTTGAGACTAGAGTTTATATGTTCCTGACAGGATTAAAGGCAAGGTTAGCAGGCATAGGGAACTTGGTTTTTGAGAGATTTTGGGGATCTCTCTCAGAAGAAGAGAGAGGTGTATAGCAGGTATAGGCAACATGGAGCGAATGAGGTTCTTGAGGAATATGAAAAATGCAAGAAAAACCTCAAGAAAGAAATAAGGAAGACTAAAAGAAGATATGAGGTTGCTTTGGCAGACAATGTGAAGGAAAATCCTAAGGGTTTCTACAGGTATATTAAGAGCAAAAGGATAGTAAGGGACAAAACTGGTCCCTTTGAAAATCAGAGTTGTCAGTTATGTATGGAGCAAAGAGATGGAGGCAATCTTAATTTTGTTTTAATCAGTATTCACTCAAGAAACGGGCAGGGAGTCATGCAAAGTAAAGAAAACAAGCAGTGAGGTCACAGAACCTATACAGCTTAAAGAGGAGGAAGTGCTTGCTGTCTGAAAGAAAATAAAGGTGGATAAGTCCCCAGGACCTGACAAGATATTCCCTTGGAGTTTGAGGAAGGCAAGTGTAGAAATTGTAGGGTCTCTGTGAGAAATATTTAAAATGTCCTTAGCCATGGGTGTGGTGCCAGAGCATTGGAGGGTATCTCACATTGTCCCATTGTTTAAAAAAGGCCCCAAAAGTAACCCTGGAAATTATAGGTCAGTGAGGTTGACATCGGTAATAGGAAAGTGTTCTAAGAGATTGGATATACAATTATTTGGATAGCCAGAAAATGATTGGGGATTAAACATGGCAGGAAAGTTGACAAAGGAAAGGTTATCTACATGGATTTTAGTAAGGCCTTTGACAAGGTCCCACATGGAAGGTTAGTCAGGAAGGTTCAGATCCCAGCTCTTCATGGGGAAGAAGAAAACTATTCGACAATGGTTGGATTGGAGAAGCTAGAGTTGATTGCTTCTCAGACTGGAAGCCTGTGATTAGTGGTATATCTCAGAGATTGGTGCTGGAACTATTGTTGTTTGTCATTTATATCAATGATCTGGATAATAATGAGGTAAATTGGATCAGAAATTTTGTAGATGACATTAAGTTTGGAGGCGTTGTGGACAGCAAACAAGGTTTTCAAAGCTTTCAGAGAGATCTGGACCAGATGGAAAAAATGGGCTGTAAAATTGAGATGGAATTTAATGCAGATAAGTGTGAGGTGTTGCATTTTGGAAGGACAAACCAAGAAAAGCATACACAGTAGGGCACTGAGGAGTGCAGTAGATCAGAGGAATCTGGGAATACAGATACATAATTCCCTGAAAGTGGAGTCACAAGTGGATAGGGTTGTAAAGAGAACATTTGGCATATTGGCCTTCATAAATCAAAGTATTGAGTAAAAGAGTTGGGATGTTATGGTAATGTTGTATAAGACATTGGTGTGGCCAAATTTGGAGTATTGTGTGCAGTTTTGGTCCCCTCACTCCAGGAAAGATATCAATAAGAGATGGCAGAGAAGATTTACGAGGATGTTGCCTGGACTTCAGGAACAGAGTTACAGGGAAAGGCTAAACAGGTTGGGACTTTATTATGAGGGGGATAGACAAGAGTAAATGTAAATAGGCTTTTTCCACATGACATGCAAATCAAAGGACATGGGTTAAGGATGAAAGGGGAAAAGTTTAGGGGAAAAATAAGGGTGGGGGGGCTTCTTCACCCAGAATGTGGTAGGACAGTGGAATGACCTTTCAGCTGAAGTTGTGAATGCGTGCTCAATTTTAACATTTAAGAAGAATTTGGACCGGTCCATGGATTGGAGAGGTATGGAGGGTGATGGACTAGGTGCAGGTCAGTGGGACTAGGAAAAAAATAAAAGTTGGCAAAGAACAGAAGGGTTGAAGGATCTGTTTTTGTATTGTAATGTTCTATGGTTCTATCCTTGAAATCCTCAATAGGATTGACCACTTTCTTTTCTCAGTTCCAGTTATGGCCTCTTGCATATGGTTGATTTTAATCACTACCGTTGTTAGGTATGCCTACAGTTATTTTTTCCAGTTCCAATGAAGGCTCTTTGACCTGAAATATTAACTCTGCTAGTTTCTCCGCTGATACTGCTTGATCTGTTTCCACCATTTTATGATATTTTTCTAAATATTTTTCTAAATGGCTACAGGAGGGGCAGGACTGGCAACTTCATATTCCAGGATACATTTGTTTTAGATGTGATAGATCAGGGGGTAAAAAAGGAGGAGTTGCTCTGCTTGTTAAGGAGGACATTACTGCTGTGAGGTGGCAGGATGGTATGGAGGGATCGACCAGTGAGGCTGTTTTGGTGGAATTGAGGGGTGGAGGAGGCAAGAGGGTGCTAATAGGGGTGTATTACAGACCACCAAATGGGCCAAGAAAATTAGAGGAACAAATTTGTAGGGAGATAACGTATATGTGTGAAAATCATAAGGTAGTGATGATGGGAGATTTTAACTTTCCACACATTGATTGGGATACCCATACGGTTAGAGGGCTGGATGGGCTGGAGTTCGTTAAATGTGTTCAGGATTGTTTTCTAAATCAGTTAGTAGAAGAACCGACTCGGGACGGTGTAATACTGGATATCCTGTTAGGAAACGAGCTAGGTCAGGTAGCGGACATTAATGTTGGAAAACCAATTGGGTCTAGTGATCATAATTCTGTTAGTTTTAGGGTAGTTTTAGGGAAGAGCAAGGAGAGGCCTAAAGTTGAGGTTCTGGATTAGAAAAGAGCAAATTTCGAAGGAATAAGAAGGGATTTGGGGAGTATTGCGTGGGACAGGATATTTTCAGGTAAGGATGTTAATGAAAAATGGAGGATATTCAAAAAATAAATTTTGAGGGTACAGAGTAGTTATGTCCCAGTGTGGATCAAAGGAAAGGCTGGAAGTCATAGGGAGGCTTGGTTTTCGAGGGATATTAGAAATTTGGTTAGGAGAAAAAGGGAGGTGTACAAGAGGTATAAAGAGCAGGGAGCTGAGAAGTTGAAGGAGGACTACAAGGAGTGTAGAAGGAATCTTAAGAAAGAAATTAGAAAGGCCAAAAAAAGGCATGAAGAGGCTTTGGCTGACAGAGTAAAAATAAATCGAAAGGGTTTCTATAAGTACATTAAAAGTAAAAGATTAGTGAGAGATAAAATTGGACCCCTTGTAGATAGCGAGGGTAGGCTGAGTGAGAAGTCTGAGGAAATGGGGGAAATTTTGAATGATTTCTTTGCCTCGGTATTCACTAGGGAAAAAAATGTTGAACCAGTTGAAGTAAATAAAAATAGTGGGAGGTCATGAAGCATATAAGGATAACCGAGGAGGTAGTGATGGCTGTGTTAAAAAAGATAAAGGTGGATAAATCTCCAGGACTGGACAAAATATTCCCTAGAACACTCAGGGAGGCTAGTGGACAGTTAGTGGGGCCATTAACAGAGATATTTAGGATGTCACTGGCCACGGGGGTGGTGCCAAAGGATTGGAGGGTGGCGCATGTGGTTCCTCTGTTTAAGAAAGGGTCCAAATGCAAACCTGGGAATTATAGGCCTGTAAGTCTGACGTCTGTGGTGGGCAAGTTGATGGAAAGTGTTCTGAGGGATGCTATTTACAAATTTTGATAGGGAGTAATCAGCATGGTTTTGTCAGCGGTAGATCATGCTTGACAAACTTGATTGAGTTCTTCGAGGGGGTTACAAAAAAGGTTGATGAAGGGAAAGCTGTGGATGTTGTCTATTTGGACTTTAGTAAAGCTTTTGACAAAGTTCCCCACAGGAGGTTAGGAAAAAAGGTGGAGGCATTAGGTATAAATAAAGAGGTAGTGAAATAGATTCAACACTGGTTGGATGGGAGGTGTCAGAGAGTAGTGGTAGAAAATTGTTTGTATATTAACAATCTGGATGTAGGGGTGGAGAATTGGATAAGCAAGTTTGCGGATGACACAAAGATTGGTGGTGTTGTGGACAGTGAGGTAGATTACCGTAGATTAAAAGGTGATTTAGGAAGGCTGGAGGTGTGGGCTGAGAAAAGGCTGATGGAATTTAATACAGATAAATGTGAGGTGCTACATTTTGGAAAGGCAAATTTAAATAGGTCATATACATTGAATGGTAGACAATTGAGGAGTGCAGAGCAACAAAGGGATTTAGGAGTTATGGTAAATAGTACCCTCAAGGCTGATACTCAGGTAGATGGTGTGGTGAAGAAGGCATTTGGAATGTTGGCCTTCATAAATCGGAGTATTGAATTCAAGAGTAGGGAGGTTATGATGAAATTGTACAAGGCATTGGTGAGGCCAAATTTGGAGTACTGTGTACAGTTTTGGTCACCAAATTATAGGAAAGATATAAACAAAATAGAGAGAGTGCAGAGAAGGTTCACGAGAATGTTGACAGGATTTCAGGGTCTGAGTTACAGGGAAAGGTTGTGCAGACTGGGGCTTTTTTCTCTGGAGCGTAGAAGATTGAGAGGGGACTTAATAGAGGTGTTTAAGATTTTAAAAGGGACAGACAGAGTAAATGTGGATAGGCTTTTTCAATTAAGAAAGGGGGAGATTCAAACTAGAGGACATGGTTTAAGATTGAAGGGGGAAAATTATAAGGGGAACATGAGGGGAAATTTCTTTACGCAGAGGGTGGTGGGGATGTGGAATGAGCTTCTGGCAGACGTGGTCGAGGCGGGATCGTTGGTTACATTTAAGGAAAGACTGGTTCGTTACATGGATAGGAGGGGACTAGAGGGGTATGGACTGGGTGCTGGTCAGTGAGACTAGGAGGGTGGGGATTTGCTACGGCATGGACTAGTAGGGCCGAACTGGCCTGTTCTGTGCTGTAAGTGGTTATATGGTTATATTTTTATTAAAATTTATTAATATTCTCTCCTATTTGGATAAAGAAAATGCCATACATCAGAAATACTATAATTAGATAGGAAGGATTGAATAAATGAGGCGGACTTACTTTCTATTGCAGGGATGGGAGAAGATAGTTTCAACACAGGATCAAACCAACAATTGAAATCTCGACCAAGCACAAGAGAATATGAGTCCAGATCAGGTAAGGAAGAAAGAAAAGTTCAAAAAACCCATATCATCCACATTATGGGCATAAACTTTAGCAAGAACCACCAATTTATTATACAATTTTCCTGAAACATGAATACAATATATCTGATATTACATTGTGATGAACAAAAGTAATATTTTGGTTAGTAAGAATTTTGCCTAAAAAGTCGAGTGAAAATACTGTCCCCTCCACCATGCCATGAGATGTGAACTATTAGAGCTACAAATATGTGTTTCTTGTAAAAAAGCAATTACTGTTTTAAGTTGTTTAAGATGAGAAAGGATTTTCCTTCTCTTAACAGGATGGTGCAAACCTTTAACATTCCAACTCACAAAATTTAAAAAGTTATCCATTCTTGATGGTTAGAGAAGTGAGTTGAAAAACACATGTTAACAAAACTCCAGCTGTTGCCTTCGAGCAAGAACAAAGAATACAGCAGATATTAAAATAAAAACAATGCATAAGGACAAAGCTTATGTGGTCTCCTAACACAATAACAACCTTGAAAATATCTACGCCCATCCACCAACCCCCCCACATGAAAATAAGACAGCTGCCAAATATCCCAGCAACAAGCTCATCAAATGATTCATTTCTCACCAAAAAAAAAACCTTTCTGTCCTACATAATAACATCATGGCTCAAATATTGTTATTTAAACAAAACTATACACTTCGAAAGCAACATGCAACTTGGATAGGAATACAACCATTTTATATATATAAAAAACAACTACTTTTAGAATTTCTCATTCAATTCTTAAAAGTATATTATGAAGTAAAAATATAAACTGCTCCTAAACTTTCCCCAATGTTCTTCTCACAAAGACTGAATAAAATCCCAGAATTTAAAGCAAAAAAAACTCACAAAACAACAGCCCAAATGAGTATATTACCCATAAAGTGTTACCAAAGCAGAAAGGACCAGATGGTCCTCACCACTAAATACTACATGAGAAAGGCTATAAAGCTTTAAAATGATAAGAGTTCAATAGTCTCACCCACCAAGCAGATATTTAGGATGGGCGCAATGTAGAAGGGAGACTCTATATATAATTCCAGGTCTCAATGACTGGACACAACCACTTCTTGTGTCTGCTGGAGAGTGTGGTACAGAGTTGTGCAGGATACAGCAGGGAGGACTTAAAAGCTAGGTTGTATAATTCTGACATTATCTCCCTGTGCTTCACTCTCTGATTCATAATTTCAGGAGTACAATCTTCCACCATTCGAATCCGTTGACCACGATATTCCAGTTTCCCTCTCCTCCAAGCCTCTCGGAACAGAGTGTCCTTTATCTGATAGCGATGTAAATGATGATCGAGCAGAGTCTTTGTTGTGGAGCTGTTTTAGGTACTATAGAGCAATGAGCTTCATCGATCTCTGGCTGGGATGGGTGTGTCTCCTTCCAAAAAACCTCACATGACATAGTAGAATTTTGTAAGTTGTAGGCTCTGCCAAGCCCAAAATATGCAAATGCTGCCATCTGCTCCAGCTCTCCAGATCAACATCTTTAGTCATTAATCTTGAGTTACTTTCATGTAAGCTGGAGAAGACATCTAATTCAGTAACATGTTGGTTTAGATATTCAGAAGCGTGTTCCAGAGATGACAATCGCTGGCCATGATCTTCCACTAACACCCGGATTTGATTAATTTTGACTTCTAACAGTCAAAAAAAAGCTTTAAAGTCAGCAGTCTGTCGATCCAGTAGGGTAGAAATTGCCTCGATTGTTAGGTAGCAGTCTTTTTCTTTTTTTCCAGCTTTCCCATTTCTTGTAGTCATTTTGAGGCAAACAAGAGTAAAAAAAGGGAAAGCTGCAAAATATATAAGACTGGCCGAAAAAAAGAAAGGTTAAAAAGTGACAAAGATAAAGACTAGACAGGAACACCTGATAGTTGCGTCTACACCATATCGCGGCTGGCTAGAAGTCCTCTGATCATTTTTGAAAGAAACAAGACTGATGGATTTGCAAAACTGGAGAAAAACCTCAATTCAGGGTCCAATGTGAAGCAAAGACATACTAGGAAGTTGCCCAGACTTCATAAACTGAGTAACAGGGAAAAGTTAAACAGGTTAGATCATTTTTCCTTGGAATGTAGAAGGTTGAGGGGAGATTTCATTGATGTATTTAAAATGATGAGGGGTATAGATAGAGTAAATGTATTTAGGCTTTACCACTGAGGGTGGGTGAGATGCAAATCAGAGGACGTGGATTACGAGCGAAAGGGGAAAAGTTTAGTGAGAACATTCAGGGGAACTTCACACAGAGAGTGGTAGGGGTGTGGAACAAGCTGTCAGTTGAACCGGTGAATGCGAGCTCAATTGTAACATTTAAGAAGAATTTGGACAGGCACATGAATAGGTGGGTATGAAGGGCTATGGATTGGATGCAGGTCAGTGGGACTAAGCAGAAAAATAGTTTAGCACAGACTAAAAGGGCTGAAGTGCCTGTTTCTATGCTGTAATATTCTATGTTTCTATGGTTTTATGGAGTCACTGTTGTAGCTAGCAGTGAGAACAAATCATGGGAGATAATGAGGGAGGGAGAAATAACTTCCAGGGTATTGTAAGAACAAATAATCATGCTTATGGGAAGAAAGCAAAGGAAGAGTGTCTTTGGACAAGTCTTTCATGTAGCACAGAATGGAAAATGGCTACCTTCTATGTCGCCAGATTTAATAGCAGGACTTAGCCATGGCAACAGCAGAGTGGATCTGCAGTGTACTGCAAACAGTTTGTGATTAAAAACAATTTCTTATTAAAAAGGAAACGAAAAAGACAAATGAAAAATAATACATGAACTCGTCATGAAAGGTAACCACAGACAGCAATGAATTATTTTAATCTCACCAGGACTTAGAATTGTTCCCATTACAGATGAACACACTTTCTGTGCTGCCAAAATAGGAACACAAAACGTAGCAGGGAAATAGGAAATTGGTCTCTGCAAACTTCCTTGTTAAAATATCTATAGAACTTACACAATTGTCAACCAGCTCAACAAAAACAAAAAAAAAGTAAAAATTTCAGGAGAAGATTTTTTAAATTTTAATGATGCAGCACGGAAATAGGTCCTTCCAGTCCATGAAACTCATGCCACCCAATTACACCCAATTAACCTACTAACCCTGTACGTTTTGGAGAGTGGGAGGAAATCTGAGAATCCAACTGACACAAAGTCCTTGCAGACAATCCTAAATTTGAACCTGGGTCGCTGGTATTGTTAACCGCTATACTGACTTGCTGCCAAATCTGAAATTCTTCATCAACAACTGATGGCAAATTCAATTAAAAACGTAGGTTTGAGTTAAATATTATCATCTGCACGATTCAATCATCATTGTTTAGTTTTGAGAAAAACTATTTAAGGCAAATTTTTTAGCATTTTCACATAGTAAAAATACTCTGATCCTGAATTATTCTCTGAATGTAGTTAAAGATAGATTAATGAGATAAGATCATTTTACAGCAGCTATGGACAGGATGATTCTTTCAGCAAATTCTGATCAACTCCAGTGGAAGTGGGACAAACACAAGACTCTGATATCTGCTCTGCACATTGGGAACATGTCTCCCACTAATTTCTATCCATAATAAATGAACAATAAACAATAGGTCATTCAATTTTTCATACAATGGTTTAGTGTTATTTTCTAATATTTTTCCCATTATAAGAAATAATATGCACTGAAATTATTTTATTATGTTTAATTCAATGTTAGAAACTATTTAACAATTCTCCTGTCTCCTCTTCTATTAACATTTTTAATGAAGCATCCATTAAATGCCTATTCTATGTAAAAACTTCTATTTGATGTCTGCTGTACAAAATCAGGAAAATGTGGTAATGCCCCTGTGGTGATACGTTTCCTCCATTGTACATAGTTATTGTTGGCTACTGTATATATGGAGCTGGTCCGCCCACTGATGACTCATACCTTATGACTCCTCCCCTGTGGTCTTGGGCCATAAAGGTTGAGCCACCTTTCCCTTCCCTCCATTCCTATACCTGGATCCAAGCCAGCAAGGCTCTTCTGTATATTAAAGCCTATCGTCAGTCTAGTCTTGGTGGTTACTGATAGTGCACTACAATAAAATATACAGAAATTTATTCTTCTGGTAATGGAGAAGCTGCTGCACCCCGATCAGTTAGAAGTGGACCCCCAATCTCCAGGAGCATCTGAACAGTATGAGCAGTGGATCCACTGCTTTGGCAACTTCCCCTAGGCTGCTGCAGAAATGGTCGACTCTGACGAAAAGAAGCTCAAAGTTCTGCAAGCAAGAGTCAGTCAGAGGGCTTTCCAAGCCATCAGGAGCAGTGCTACTTATGCTGAGGTGATGGCTGAGCTTCAGCCCCTCTACGAACCAAGGGTCAACGACGTGTATTCGCATGACCTCCTGCCATCCAGAAAACAGCAGCCTGGTGAGACAGCATTAGAATTCATTTGTGCCCTGCTTGTACTGGGGAGAGACTGTAGGGGTCGTTCCATGGTTCCTGTGCCGATGGCCCAGTGCGTCGAAGACCTGGTCTGGGATGCCTGTGTGTCAGGGTTGAGATGTGACTACATAAGGCAGCGCATACTCGAGAAAGACCAGTTGCCAATGAAGCGAGCCATACTGCTGGTAAGGACTCTAGACTCAGCCCAGCGCCATGCAGAATCGATCGCGCGCAAAAGTGGGCCCTCCATGTGTTCGCCAAAAATGCTGTCATTTTGGGAGATGGCGACCTGACCATGGCAGCGGTGGCGATTGAATTTCAGAAGTACCTTGTTGGCCCGGATCCAGGAATAGAAATGGAGGGAAGGGAGAGGTGGCTCGACCTTTATGGCGTAAGACCACAGGAGAGGAGTCATAGGGCATGAGTCATCAGTGGGTGGGCCAGCTCCATATATACATTAGCCAACAATAACTATATACAATGAAGGAAACATAACACCACAGCCCCCAAAATCCACATGCAAAGTGCATTGTGTTATTACCCTGTGGCATTCCTTCTGGTGCAGACAGCACCCCAGCAGTTTGCATAGTCAGCACCAACAGCAATGTTCATTGACAGTCTACCTTTGAGTGCTGCTCAAACATTGTTGATACAACTTACATACTTTCATAGCATGTATCTCTCATGAAAGGATTTCAGTATCATTTTCCTCTCCCCAACTGCTTCTTGTCTTCTCCATGGCAGCCAAGATGTATGTATGTTGTGTCAGGCTTCCATGGTGAATTTGCTTTCAAGAGCTGACAATTTGCTCAGATTGTTGTATGGTAATGTGTTGCCGCAGTGTCTTACTGAGTCATGTTTCACTGGACAAGTTCTGCTTGATTCTGGATGCTAATTCTTTTTCATCCTGCTTCAGACTGTGTTTGGACCAATTTTACTATTTCTCCTGGGACAATGGGTTGGGCCTGGTGCCAAACACAACCATGATTTAGCACACCACAAGCAGGTGCAAAATAAAATAGAAACATAACTGCATCATCAAAAAAATAGGTTGACTGCAAGTAGAGACTAACAACTACCAATAACTTCCTCCAACTTTATAATCCTCTGGCCCTGGTCTCTTGTTCATCCCACCTATGGTGGTCTGAATAGAGTTCTCTGACCATATCAAACCACCTCAGTAACGGACCTTAAAGATTCCAGCATTTTCCCAATTACTGATGTAATGATGTACTGATGTAATTGGCAAATTACATCAATGTACTGATGTAATTGGCAAATAGGTCTGTGGGTCCTTGGTTTCTATTTTTCTCGTTTCTTAATCAACTGGTGACATTTACTACATTCAGAATCTAGGAATGATATCATCCATTGTCTCCTTAAAAATCTCTTTCAAAACTTTGGGATGCAGATCATTTGGTTCTTGGATTTATTAGTTTATAGACTCATTAATTCTTGTGACTTTCTTGTGTACTGTTGCATTGCCTCTGCATTGCATTACTAATCCACAATCAGCTTTTTCAACTGCAGACGCACTCTAGAAGGTAGGACCTTTGCAGCTAGCTAACTCCAGTTTCTTTTTCTCTAGCTGCCCTTGGGAACATAATGGCAAAACTTGCTACATTTTACACACACCCCAACCACAATCAACCTGTGTGGTGCGCTGTTAGCCAGAATCAGACACACACAAGGAAAAGACTGTACAACAGGCTTTAATCCACAAAGACTACCACAGAGCCAGGCTGGCTGTAGCTGCAGTAACTCTGAGTGAGACTTCGGGAGGCCGGCGCAGGCTTATATCCCGGAGGGTGATTGACACCCGACCGGGTGGGGCTTGATCCATTCAGGTCGACTGATTGACAGCTGGCCAGGTGTTGTCCTGTCCCCTTAAACACCTGCAGGTACAGAGGTTTCCCCCTGCAGTAGGCCGGTGGTGTACCACCACAGCCTGATTGTTCTCAAACCCAGATACATGATGTCCAAACTGGAGAAACATATATTTTTAACATCTAAGGATTAAGATTACAGAAGCCTTTGTCTCTGGGCCCAATCTCAAAATTTACTTTGAACACTCAAATTCAAACTTCATATTTTTTGTCAGAGTACATACATGACATCACATACAATCCTAAGATTCTTTTTCCTGCAGGCCAGGCAGAATTTCTACTTATCAGCAACTGAAAACTGTACTCAAAAAGAAAGATATGTACAGGTATACCAAACAGAGCAATGTAAAAAAAGAAAGAAAAGTAAACAAATTGTGCAGTACAGAAAAAAATAAATTAATAATAAACAATGTGCAAGTTAAGAGTCCTTAAACAAGTCTCTTATTGAGTGTGTTGTTTAGAAGTCTGATGGTGGAGGGTAGCAACTGTTCCTGGACCTGGTGGTATAAGTGTTGTGCCACCTATACCTCTTTTCTGATGGCAGCAGCAAGAACAAACACATTCTAGGTTGTGTGGATCCTTGATTATTGCTGCTGCTCTCTGACAACATCGCTCCATGTAGATGTTCTTGATGGTTGGGAGAGTTTTGCATGTGATGTACTGAGCTGTCTCCACGACCTTTACAGGACATTCCATTCAGAGGCATTGGTGCCCTCCTACCAGATCGTGAAGCAGCCAATCAATACCCTTTCCTTTTTTTTAAAACTTTATTTATTCGTTCAAAATACAGATAGTATATAACATATACAACAATAAACCAAAAACATGAACATTATATTTTATAGAAAAAAACAAAAAAAGGAAGGAAAAAAAAAGAACCCCCCTCCTCCCCCTCTTCAGCCAGCTCTCCTAAGAAGAGTCATAAAGAAAGGAAAAAAAATATTAAGGAAAAATTAAACATACATATTAAAATCTAATCAACATAAATCAAAATGTAAATATTCTGAATATAACAACCACTTCCTAATAAAAAAAGCTATAGTTATCACACGAAACATAAGTAATTTTTTCCATTATTAAACAGTATGTCATCTTATTATGCCATCGATTAATATCAATCATATTTGTATCTTTCCTCATACTAACAATACATTTTTTCTCTACAAATAATGCTAAATCTACAAAAGCAAGTTGAAATTTATCTAAACCCAAACCTTTCAGAGGTTGCCAACTGCCCAATAAAGATACTATCAGATCTAAAGGTATTTTAATCTTATTTAAATTTGGATTTATCCCAACCCTTTTTATCCTATAATATTTAATACATGAAAAAAATATAACCATTCTCTGGTACCTTCATAAGAAAAGTCTCAAATTTAATCATTTCAGATAAAATCATATCGCTACCAAACACACATTTTACCAAAGATCAAATTTAAAAATAAAGAAACAAAGAATTCTTATCAATACCATAGCTGTCCCTCATCATTACGCTTAATCGAATCATTTAAACCTCGAACATTAAAAGTAGCAAACCTCAAATTTAAAATATCTACTAATATTACTAAAGACCAATAATATCTTTATATAAAAACTCAAATCATCGTATATCGGCCCTCCAATAGGAGAAAAAAAAAAATCACAAAGTAAAAGCTAGATAAAATAAAAATAAATAAAATTAACAAACCCCCCCTAAAAATAACTACCAAAAGGTAGTAATCCCTAAACAAAATTTGGGTATGGATCACCCACCAGTGGATGATGACTAATAGAACCTAGAACAAATCTCTTCATCCCCAGCCAAACAAAAAAAATCTCAAAATATCATAATAACATAAAAAAATAAAAATAAGAAGATTCTGCTATTCATCCAAGAGGTTCCAAACTCGAATTTCACATTTCAAAAGAAGTTGGACTCTTTCCATCCCGTTTTTCCCATTTCTACCATTTCTTCCATTTCCAGAACAACCAGATTTTTCTTTAGGAGACAAGGTGGGCTACGTCTATGTCCTCTTATATCAGGCAATGAATCAGCAAAAATCATTGCTTCATGATCATCCTCAAAAAAACAAGATTGATAGTCTCCATGAAACACCTTCAGCACTGCCGAAAAGCGAAAAATAGACTTATAATCTTTACGCCACAAAACTTCTTTAACTGGATTAAATCGACGTCGACGGTGAATGACCTCTTGACTCAAATCAGGGTAGAAAAAAACTCTGCTATTCTGAATCAATAACGGAGTTTGTTGTTTTCTCGCATTTTGCACTGCCAGTCGAAGTATTGCTTCTCTATCCAAATAATTCAAACATCGAATTATTACAGGTCTCGGTGACTGACCAGGTAAAAGTGATCTCCTTAAAGTTCTGTGAGCTCTTTCCCATACCAAGTCTTCAGAAAAAAATTCTTGGCCTAATACTTGTGGGATCCAATCTGTAAAAAAACGAAGAGGATCTTGTCCTTCCATACCTTCTGGCAAACCAACAATTTTTACATTATTCCTTCTGCTTTGATTCTCCAAATAGTCTATTTTCTTCTCTAACTCCTTCTCACGTTCTCGTGATTCTATAACAGATTTTTCAACCTTCAACACTTTTTCTGTATTAGAAGCCACTTGTTGTTGACATTCCAAAAAAACAGACTGAAATTTTTTAAAATCTTCACAAGATGCCTCTACACATGTTTTAACTGTATTTAATTCTGAACTTATCCTTTGAGCCAACTCATTAATTGTAGGCTGAATGACAGCATTTAACTGGTTACATTGTAATTCAGAAAAGCTCAGCCCTACTTTCTCTAACGTAGTAACTGCAGCTCCTGCTGCAACTCAACAACAGGCAGTTTAATGGTCTTACTGCGGTACTGGACTCCCAGCGACGGCACCCCGACTTCCTCACGGAATCGACGCTGGTCTCCCCCCGCAACTCGGCGTTTTTAAAAAAAATCACGGAAAAGTCGAATTCTTAAGTTTGGAGTACTTCCTGAAGCGTTTCAAGCAATGGAGTCGTCTTCCTGCGTGCTCCCTCCGTTAAAATCAGCAGGCTGCCAGAATTGGGATTCTCAACATGGGAACACGCACCTTCTTCCAGAGAACGGGTAATTCCAGCACTGTCCTTCACTTGGTGAGTAGTAGACATTTTTTTTTCAGCTCCCACAGGCAGGCTTTGTAGTTTAGGCATTGAAGAAATTAAACCTGACGCTGTAGCAAGTTGTTTAGGCCCCAAATCTTCAGTACTTCGAAAATGTAACTTCTTCTGAACTTGAGGTTTAATCTTTTTACCATTAATGGCCATAATAATTCCTTAGTACTTTAAACTAAAATTTTAAAAGTTTAAACTTGAAAACAAAGGGTTTAAAAACGGGTACTTAAAAGTCCGGCCAGAGAGGTTGAGATTACACATCTAGACTCTACGCCATCTTGCCACCCCCCACCCCCTCCCCGTCAACACCCTTTCCAATACACATCTGTAGAGCTTTGCCAAGGTTTCTGCTGTCATACTGAACCTTCACAAACTCCTAAGGAAGTAGAGGTGCTGATGTGCTTTCTTCATAATGATATTAGTATATTGGTTTCAGGAAAGGTCC
Organism: Narcine bancroftii; assembly: GCF_036971445.1. Classification (NCBI taxonomy): domain Eukaryota; kingdom Metazoa; phylum Chordata; class Chondrichthyes; order Torpediniformes; family Narcinidae; genus Narcine; species Narcine bancroftii. Next base: position 94,250,874 of record NC_091472.1, on the reverse strand, counting down.
TCTGAGATAGTGACTCCATGAATTTAAATTTGCTCATCCTCTCCACCTCTTATCCCCCAATGATCACTGGATCATACACCTCCAGTTTTCCCTTTATAATGTCCTCAATCAACTTTCTTTCAGTCAACTGATTTCCCCAGTCTGGCTGGAGCATTCTGTTTTCAAACTGAACAGCCCATTTCATACTCAGACTTTCAAACAGGACTGAAGCATCACAACTTTAACCTTGACTCGGATTACTTGCTGCTCCTCACTGCTTTCATTGCAAGGTGAGACAGACCAACCTCCTATCTTCCACACCTATCCAACCACATCCAGACTCAGCCAAAATTCTGATGCCTGCATCATATTTCTCTATCCTGTTTACCCAACTCCTCTGCACCTGCTGAATTTGCAGTGACCCTCCATCTGACAGTGCTTTCATTTTGGATTACTCTTATCCAACCCCTCCATCACTTTGATAACTCCTCCAGCCATACCATTTTCCGAGGTCTTCCTATCCTGCCTTCTTGTCCATCCACAAGTCCCTGCTCTCAGTTGTATGGGTTCCCTTCTTTAGAATATCCTCCCTCAACTCCCTGTCCTCTTTATCATTATAATGTGATACAGTACAAAAACTGGCCTTCAGCCCATTGAGTCCATTCCAACTATTGATCCCCTATTTATTCAAATCCTATATTAATACTGTTGTTCTTTTTATGCTTCCCATCTTTCTATCAACTTTCCCCAAATTGCTCACTTACTGCTCACTTACACACCAAGGAGCAATTTACGGTGGCCAAATATGCTACCAAACCACATGTTTTTGGGATACGAGAGTGACGTTGAAAAGACTCTTAGATAGAAATGTAGATAGAAGATTATAGGTGTGAGGTTGGGAAAAATTAGAATGTTCTGGTAAAAACACAATGCTGGAGAAACTCAGCTGGTCAAACAGAATACTTTATGTAGTAAATATAAAGATACATTACCAACGTTTCAGGCTTGAGCCCTTCAAGGTATGAAAAAATGTCGGCAGGTATCTGATCAAAATGGTAAGGGGGAGGGATGGGGGAAGAGCATGGCCCCAAAGGCAGAAAGTAATAGGGAGAGAGGGCACATCAACAAGCAGAGGGAGGAGGGATGGCTCTGTAAAAATGGAAAGGAAAGGGAGTGGAGAACTGGAAGAAAGAAGTTAAAGGGAAAGGGAAGAGAAGGAGAACTGAGAATAGGCTAGAATAAAATGGTTCTGGAATGGTTCTGGTTCTGAGTCAGCACAACATTGTGGGCTAGAAGGCCTGATCTGAGCTGTTCCATGAAACCTGGGTAGTCATCCAGAAAACATGCCAACTCCACACAATCAACACCCAAAGTCGGTAATGAATCTGGGTCTCTGGCACTCTGAGGGTCTTCCTCCATTAACTTCACCATCCAATAGAATCTACTTCCTTATCTACTTGAACATCTGGCTCTCTGTCAAATGTAATTTAACAACATTCCTGTGCAGTGCGTTGTTAAGGGCATGACAGAAACACAAGTTGCTAATCGAAATAATGCCTGAAAATTGCTTGAAGTTTACAGTAGTTGCATATACTGAAGTTTTGAAAAATAGATTGATAACAAAGTGCAGGAAGAAATTTGGAAAAAGATTGAAATTATTTGAAAGCAAATCTCCATTAGTGCTGTACTAGAAAACCTTAAGCAAAAAAAGGATAACAGAATTGAAAAAAAAATCAACTTATTTTATAGCACCATTTGCAACCTCAGAACATCTGAAATCACTTCATAGCTAATTAATTATTTTTGAGATAATGCATTTGTAATATCGGATGCCATTAGTGTGAGTCAGTGGAAAAAATCTACGATGTGTAGATGACATTACTATAATCATGATCACAAATGATTTGGCAATGATAAAACACACACTGTATATTAATGCTCCATTACCTCCAGAGTGTGAAAGGGAACACAGTGATGGAGGGCTGAACAAAATGGTCAGTGATAATTAGATTATTGAAATAGTTGATTGAATAAATAGGCATTTCAACCCCAAGCAAAAGGAAAATCAAGTTAAGAACATCAAGCAATGCAGCACAGTACAGGCCCTTTGGCCCTTGATGCTGTGCCAACCCATATATTCCTTCCTTTAAAAAAGTACTAAACCTTCCCTACCCCATGACCCTCTATTTTTCTTTCGTCCGTGTGTCTGTCGAAGAGCCTCTTAAATGCCCCCAGTGTTTCAGCCTCCTCCACCATCTCCGGCAAGGCATTCCAGGTACCCACAACTTTGTGAAAAAAAACTTAACCCTGATGTCTCCCCTGAACTTCTCTCCCTTAACTTTGGACATATGTCCTCTGGTGTTTGCTGAACCTGCCCTGGGAAACAGGTGCTGGCTGTCCATCCTATCTATGCCTCTCATAATCTTGTACACCTCTATCAAGACTCCTGTCATCCTTCATCACTCCAAGAGAAAACTCCCTGCTCTGCTAACCTTGCCTCATAAGACTTGTTTCCCAATCCAGGCAACATCCTGGTAAAGCTCCTTTGCACCCTTTCCATAGCTTCCACATCCTTCCTATAATGGGGTGACCAGAAATTTGTAGAATTGCAACAATTCAATCCCCTATTAATGAATCCCAGCATCTCATAGGCCTTCTTAACTATCCTTTCTACTTGTGTGGTGACCTTTTTTTAATTTTAATTTTTTTTATTTTTCACTTTATGAACCATTTTAACCAAAATACACACAAACATTTCCCTCTTGAATATACACAGTGTCATTTTTTTCCCTTTTCCCCCCCTCCCTTCCCTCCCTCCTTCCCACCCCCCTCCCCAACCACTAAACGTTCAACATATACAATACATTAAACTCATTAAACAATGTCATCTCTTGTGTGGTGACCTTGATGGATGTATGGTTTTGAAATCCAAGTTCCCTCTGTTCATCCACACTCTTAAGTAACCGACCATTAACCCTGTATTCAGCCTTCTGGTTTGTCCTTCCAAAATGCATCACCTCACACTTATCCGATTGAACTCTATCTGCCACTTTTCTGCCCAACTCTGCATCTTGTCTCTATCCTTTTGTAACCTTTGACAACCTTCAGCTCCATTCACAACTCCTCCAACCTTCGTGTCATCTACAAACTTACTTATCCATTCATCCACCTCTTTATCCAAGTCATTTATAAAAATCACAAAGAGCAGGGATCCCAGAACAGATCTCTGTGGCACTCCACTAATCACCAACCTCCAGGTAGAATTCTTTCCTTCCACTACTACTCTCTGCTTTCTTCTTCAAGCCAATTTTTTATACACACAGCCAAGGTTCCACTGATCCCATGCCATGACTTTCTGGATGAGTCTCTCAAGGGGGATCTTGTCAAAAGCCTTGCTAAATTCCATGTACACCACATCTACCCCCCGACCCTCATCAATCTTTTTGTTATCTCCTCAAAAACCTCAATTAGACTTGTGAGGCATGACCGTCCCTTCACAAAGCCTTGCTGACTATCCTTGAGTTGACTGTACTTCTCCAAATATTCAGAGATCCTATCCTTAAGAATCTCTCCATTAGTTGACACACCACTGACCTAAGACTCACCAGTCTATAATTCCTAGGATTCTCCCTGTTACCTTTTCTTAAACAAGGGGATTACATTGCCATTCTCCAATCCTTCAGCACCTCTCCTCCAGCCAAAAAGGATTCAAAGATCATAGCTACTGTCCCAGCTATCACTTCTCTCACTTCCCACAGCAGCCTGGGATATATCACATCCGGCTCCGGGGATTTATCAATCTTGATGTTTTTAAGAAGATCCAACACTTCCACTTCCTTAATATCCACACTGTCCAGACACAGGGCTGTTCAATTTCGACCTCACTGTGATCAAGGTCCTTTTCTTTTGTGAATACTGATGCAAAGTATTCATTTAGGATCTTCTCAACCTCTTCTGCCTCAAGGCGCACATTGCCTCCTTTATCCTATAGTGGCCCCTCCTTCATTCTTGTCATCCTTCTGTTTACATATTCACAGAATGCCTTGGTGTTCTCCTTAATTCTGCATGCCAAGGCCTTCTCATGCCCCCTTCAAGGTCTCCTAAGACTTTTCTTAACCTCATGTGCCTTTCCTGTTTCCTTCTTCCTAAACCTAATGTATGCTTCCTTCTTCCTCTTGACTCGTTCAGCCACAGTTCCCTTTTTCTTGTCGCAGTGGGACAAACATGTCTTGAGTCCTGCACAAACGGTCCCTAAATTCCTCTACATTACTTCTGTGCTTTCATCCTTAAACATTTGTTTCCAATTTGTTCTCGTTAGTTCATGCCTCATCCCTTCATAATTAGCCCTTCCCCAGTTAAGCACTTACCCAGTTTGACTGTTTTTATCCTTTTCCATAGCTATGTTGAAGCTGAGGGAGTTGTGGTCACTCTCACCAAAATGCTCCCCACCTAGAGGTCCTGCACCTGACCAGGTTCATTCCCCAGAACCTCTCCTCTAGTCAGCTGGTCTACATACTGTGTCTGGAATCCTTCTTGTACACACCTGACAAATTCAACTGCGCAGTGACGCAATGGTGGCATTACAACTCCCAGAAGGCATTGAACCAGCTATATGACATCAGTGCGTGATGATGTCAACATGTGTCAGGTGCGTGATTCAGGTTTTAGAAAGATTGCGTGGGTTCTGAAGAGTAAATCCATTTGATTCATTCAAAAAACGTCTTGCGTGGTTATTTCATCGTGTCCACTGTGATTCCAGTGGCCACATCCCCATCTATTCCTCTTGCAGTCAGTAGGTGCCAATTAATATTAGGGAAGGTGAAATCACCCATAACTACAACCCTGTATTTCCCGCACCATTTAAAAATCTGCCTGCTTATCTGCTCCTCAGTGTCCCAAGGCCTATAGACTACTCCCAGCAGAGTGAAAGCTCTCTTCCTGTTTCTGGCCTCCACCCACACTGACTCAGTGGACACTCTCTCTGCAGCATCCTCCCTTACTATCGCAGTGATGCTATCCCTGACCAGAAATGCTACTCCCTTCCCTTTTCTACTTTCCATCCTATTCTTTTTAAAACATCTAAATCCTGGTACCTGCATCAGCCAATCTTGCCCTCCCTCTAGCCAAGTTTCAATAATGGTCATAACAGTAATTCCATGCTCTAAGTTCATCCCCTTTATTCCCAATACTCTTAGTGTTGAAATAGACACATTTCAAACCTTCTCTCTGGCTATCTTTATGTTTTGTCCCCTAGAGCTCATCATTCTTTTGTCCTTCTACCTTAATCTCTGCACTCACATTCTGATGCCCAACCCTCTGCCAAACTAGTTTAAACCCTCCCCAACAGGGTATTGGTCCCTCTCCAGTGCAGGTGCAGCCATCCTTTTTGTATAGGTCAGACCTTCCCCAGAAGAGATCCCAATGATCCACAAATCTGAACATAGGACCAGGAGTAGGCTATCTGGCCCATTTCTTAGTGGCTTTATGGCAGCACTACAACTCCCAGGAGGCATCAAACCAGTTGTGATGTCAGTGCCAATGACATCAGCGTGTGATTCTGGCTTTTAAATGGTTGCGTGGGTGATGAAGAGTTAATCCATTTGTTCACTCTAGAAACATCTTGTGTGGTTATTTCGTTGTGTCCTCTGTGATTCCAGTTCATTCCCTTTATTCCTAATACTCTTAGTGTTGAAATAGACACAATTGGTGATCCTGATGAGTCCAAAAACTATTTTTGGACAAACATGGACTCTGCAGCTGTTGCTGTGAAGCTACCACCTTTCTGGACAGCTGAGCCTGAACTGTGGGTCCAACAGGCTGAAGCACAATTTCACCTTCGCAAAGTCGAATTGGACACCATTCGTTATTTCTATCATGTCACTGCCCTGGACCAGGTTGTTGCTAAGAGGGTCGGTGACTTCCGATGGAATCCACCTCATACCAGCAAGCATGTGGTATGTCCTGTAGGGAAAGGGCAGCTAACTACTACATCTTGATGGGTTGGGTAACTGCGCCCCTTCAGAACTAATGGATGAAATGTTGTTCCTTGCAGCTGGCGAAAGGCCCAATATGCTATTCGAGCAGCTATTTTTAGAACAAATGCCAGACTTGCTCTTGTTCTCCAAGTGTTCATTTGAAGACCCAAGGACTGTAGAGGTGGAGGCAAACATTCTATGACTGGCTAAAAAGCACAGCAAGGAAAGGCAAGTCTGCACAACTAATCCCTCCGATATTGACCCCATGTCACACTCTAGTGCTCTTAGCACATCAATCCCTGCAAGCAGGCAACTCCCCAAAACAAGCAAGCAGCCTGTGTTTACCTTTTCTTAGTGTTATTACCACAGGCGTTGGGGAGTAACATTTGAACCTGTTCGTCATTGATCTGGGCATGGACTCAGCTCCACCAATTTACTTTTCCCCTGTAACTTTTAATCCCTTTCCTATGAAAAAAAAAACTGTGTTTTTAATACATTAAAATAGCATTGACTGTTTCCTTGGCCAGAGAACTCTACAGATAAGATAGAAATTAAGGAAGGCCTAGAAATGGTTTCACTATATTCTAAAGGCATCACACAATAGCTGTTGGCAAAAATCCTATAAACAGAATGATTTTCAATTGTACCATTCATTGGACAACATGATTAGGTTTTGCTGTGTGATTACCATTCTGTTATCAGTTGCAGGACTGAGCCCCTAAGGCTAGAGCTGGATGAGGTTCCCACCCTGGATGAGACATATAAGGCAATCGAACAACTGAAAAGTGGCAAAGCAGCAGGTATGGATGGAATCCCCCCAGAAGTCTGGAAGGCTGGTGGCAAAACTCTGCATGCCAAACTGCATGAGTTTTTCAAGCTTTGTTGGGACCAAGGTAAACTGCCTCAGGATCTTCGTGATGCCACCATCATCACCCTGTACAAAAACAAAGGCGAGAAATCAGACTGCTCAAACTACAGGGGAATCACGTTGCTCTCCATTGCAGGCAAAATCTTCGCAAGGATTCTACTAAATTGAATAATACCTAGTGTCGCCGAGAATATTCTCCCAGAATCACAGTGCGGCTTTCGCGCAAACAGAGGAACCACTGACATGGTCTTTGCCCTCAGACAGCTCCAAGAAAAGTGCAGAGAACAAAACAAAGGACTCTACATCACCTTTGTTGACCTCACCAAAGCCTTCGACACTGTGAGCAGGAAAGGGCTTTGGCAAATACTAGAGCGCATCGGATGTCCCCCAAAGTTCCTCAACATGATTATCCAACTGCACGAAAACCAACAAGGTCGGGTCAGATACAGCAATGAGCTCTCTGAACCCTTCTCCATTAACAATGGCGTGAAGCAAGGCTGTGTTCTCGCACCAACCCTCTTTTCAATCTTCTTCAGCATGATGCTGAACCAAGCCATGAAAGACCCCAACAATGAAGACGCTGTTTACATCCGGTACCGCACGGATGGCAGTCTCTTCAATCTGAGGCGCCTGCAAGCTCACACCAAGACACAAGAGAAACTTGTCCGTGAACTACTCTTTGCAGATGATGCCGCTTTAGTTGCCCATTCAGAGCCAGCTCTTCAGCGCTTGACATCCTGCTTTGCGGAAACTGCCAAAATGTTTGGCCTGGAAGTCAGCCTGAAGAAAACTGAGGTCCTCCATCAGCCAGCTCCCCACCATGACTACCAGCCCCCCCACATCTCCATCGGGCACACAAAACTCAAAACGGTCAACCAGTTTACCTATCTCGGCTGCACCATTTCATCAGATGCAAGGATCGACAATGAGATAGACAACAGACTCGCCAAGGCAAATAGCGCCTTTGGAAGACTACACAAAAGAGTCTGGAAAAACAACCAACTGAAAAACCTCACAAAGATAAGCGTATACAGAGCTGTTGTCATACCCACACTCCTGTTCGGCTCCGAATCATGGGTCCTCTACCGGCATCACCTACGGCTCCTAGAACGCTTCCACCAGCGTTGTCTCCGCTCCATCCTCAACATCCATTGGAGCGCTTACACCCCTAACGTCGAAGTACTCGAGATGGCAGAGGTCGACAGCATCGAGTCCACGCTGCTGAAGATCCAGCTGCGCTGGTTGGGTCACGTCTCCAGAATGGAGGACCATCGCCTTCCCAAGATCGTGTTATATGGCGAGCTCTCCACTGGCCACCGTGACAGAGGTGCACCAAAGAAAAGGTACAAGGACTGCCTAAAGAAATCTCTTGGTGCCTGCCACATTGACCACCGCCAGTGGGCTGATAACGCCTCAAACCGTGCATCTTGGCGCCTCACAGTTTGGCGGGCAGCAACCTCCTTTGAAGAAGACCGCAGAGCCCACCTCACTGACAAAAGGCAAAGGAGGAAAAACCCAACACCCAACCCCAACCAACCAATTTTCCCTTGCAACCGCTGCAATCGTGTCTGCCTGTCCCGCATCGGACTTGTCAGCCACAAACGAGCCTGCAGCTGACGTGGACTTTTTACCCCCTCCATAAATCTTCGTCCGCGAAGCCAAGCCAAAGAAGATACCATTCTGTTATCAGTTGCAGGACTGAGCCCAAGTTCCTATAGCTGCTTGAGATAGAACTACCAACCACCAACTCTTGCATTCTTCCCATTGCTTGGTAATGCTGGGGAGAGTGATTGGATACTGCAATTACTTGGGAAGGGGTTGGGCCAATGGGGCTGGTGGGTGGGTTGATAGGATCACATGGACCCGGCTGGACTGGTGAGGAATACTTTCATGGGAGGTGAAAGGAAGCAAGAGAGCCATGGAAATCCTCCAAGGCTTCAGCCAAGTACACCTGGCAGGAGAATGAAGAAGAGGAGGAATTCTGAAAGACTATGAGTGCAATCTATAAACGTCTGACCTTTGGAAAAGTCTGCAATACCTGTCTTCTGGGTTGAAGGAAAAGTAAGTGATGTATTTTCCCCTTAGTTACAGAACTTGGGCGAACTCTCAAAGGCAGCAGTGAGAACGATGTGGAATATTTGGAAATATTACATCGGGGCTTACCAGGATGTTGCCTGGTTCAGAGGGTCAGAGTTATGGAGAGAGATTAGACAAGCTCGGGTTTTCTCTGGAGTGCAGGAGGTTGAGGGAGACCTGAAAAAAGTTTCTAAAATTATTAGAGACATTCATAGGATGCATAGTTAGAATCTTTTCCATTAGCCAAAAGTACAATACACCAGAGGACATGCATTGAAGATGAAGAGGAGAAAATTTAGGGGAGATGTGCAGGGCAAATATTTTACAGAGTGGTAAGTTCTTGGAATGGGCTGTCCAGGAAGAGTGGTGGAAGCAGATGCAATAGCAGCTTTGTCAAGGCTTCAAGAAATATACATGAATATGTAGAGATGGAGGGATATGTATCAGGTGCAAGCAGCATTTTGATTTGGATATCATATTAGGCACAGAAACATGGTCCAAAAGGTCTGTTTCAGTGCTGTAATGTTCCATGTTCTATGTTCTATACTGTGAGCTGTGGCAGTTTGGAATGGTCCCAAGGCTAGAAAGCTAAAACTTACCTTGACACTGATCTCCATGTTCAAATCAGTTTAGGCACATGTATGGCCGTGTTTGAGGTCACAGGTTGCAATGAGGTCAAAAAGTACAATTTGGGTGCTGCCCTTTAAAAAAAACAGCAGTTTCAGATGAAATGTAACAAGTGAAAGCTGGTTTATCTGAATAAATAAGAACTTCCAGCAGGATTGAAAATCACTTTGGAGATGATTTTAGGATGTTGGACTAGGTTGATGCTATTTTGAGTGTTTTATTCAGCGAAACAGTGCTGGTGTAGATGAAAACATTGCCACAAAGTAAGGTCCTGAATTAGAAAACAGGTGAAAGTTACCCAGAACACAGTGCAAACAAATGTTTTTTCAAAATCATCTCTTAATTACAAAATGAAATGTGAGATGTGAAATGAACAATATGTGAAGCAGCCTCGATCAATATTCCTGATGGTTCTCACAACTGATATGCAACAATAGTACTATATGACTGCTAAAATTAAGTTGGAATTCTTCACTTAATGTGAATGTTGTAAATAAGTAGAACGTTACAGAGGGTGGATTTTAATGGGCAGATGTGTGCAACATTTGTACTTGTGGAGAAAGGTGAAAATGTTCAAACTGGTAAAGACCATGTGGAAGATAAAAAGTGAGGTATAGACAATGTTTATAGAAGAATGACAACTCTGAAGTGCTATTAACATTTCAAGGCCAAAAAAAAAAGGCAATTGAGTGTTTCAATCATGCAATGTGTGAAAAATATGTTAAAATAATTTGCCCAAATTCATTAGTTGGGTCTGTTTGATTAACATTGCGAAGAAACTGTTCTCTCATTAATTTAGGCCATCATGAAACAAAGGTCCCAGAGATGATGCAATCTGCCCTGATGGCTGCAATACATATTCAAAGGAATTTAAAAATACAGAATGCATTAGAATTAGAATTCACTCCAATCAATATTTTAGTTCATAGGTGATCCTTTGAGGTTGAAGATTGTTTTTCTCCCCAAATGATACATACGGTATGTTGCTGGCCATATATTACATCCTTCACAATCAGTGCTAAATACAGTACAAAGAAGGAATACATTATATCTGGATGATGAGCCACATGGGAATTTGTGCAAATCCAGGTCTGAAACAGATCATGCTCAGCTTGATAGCTGTGTGCTTTGACTTGTTCACAGGCAGACAACTTTTTCCCCAAAGGAAAACAATCGTTTTGGATGAGTTGCAGCAGACTGCAACAAATGTAGAGCTTGTTATCTGGCCTTTGATTAACTGGCAGCCCTTTGTTCATCTACTCTATCCTCTGATAATTCCAGTATTTTATAGAACCTCATTCAGTGTCAGAACGAGGCTTCTGACAAAAGATTTTGGACATTTAAACAAAAGAGAAGGTTGGATCTGAAATGTACATGAATCCTCAATAAGGCAAAATAAAAATCAAGAATTATGGTACAGAATTTTAGTAAGTTGTAACAAAGACTATAATTTGAATATAGAACATTCTTTTTACAATCTATCAATTTCAATAAGATCAATTTCACGACTCTTGGTCAATTTGACCACACTAAAGTTGAATGAAGATCATGGACTTGAAACACTTAGCAAGGGCAAGTACATACGGGAGAACTGATGACCAAAATCAAAGATGACCCTTGGTATGGAGTTTTACAACTCAGAAACAGGGCCTTCAGCCCAACTTGTCCATGCTGACCAATTGTCTCTTCAAGCTAGTCCCATTTGCCTCCATTTGGCCTATATCCCTCAAAATCTTTCCTATCTATGTCTTTATCTAAATATATTTTAAATGTTACAATTGCACCTATCTCTATCTCTTCCCTGGCAGTTCTTTCCATATCCCCTCCACCCTCTTTGAGAAATAGGAGCCCCTTAGGTACCTTGTATTTCTTTTCCTTCTCATCTTAAATCTGTGATTTCTAGTTTTAGACTCCCCTCCTCTGGGTAAAAGAATAGTACTATTTACATTATCTATGTCTCTCCCCCCCCACCCCCCCCATCCAGCCTCCTATGCTCCAGAGAGTAAAGCCCCAATCTTTCTTTTCATTCAAATTTGCCAGACATGGTTACATTCTCGTGAAAATTTTCTGCATCCTTTACACCTTAATGTTACCCTTCCTGTAGTGAGGTGACCAGAATTGCATGCAAGTGTGGTCTTACCAATGTCTGTACCTTCTCAGAATGTCTATGGTGTTCTGGGGAAACAATCCCAACCTGTGGCCTAGTGCCAGCTTTAGAGAGGATGGAGAACATGCAGTGCAGTCATTGGCACAGCGAGATGTTGACGTATCATTGGTCTTAATGTTGCCAGTATCTTGTGCCTCGTTATGCAGGTAAGCAAAATATCTGAGAAAATACATCACCTACTTATGAGAAAGCAAAAAACACCATGCTGATATAGTCCTTGAACATCTTTAGGCATCCCCAGACTGTACATGCAAAAGCCCCAATGCTTGTTCCAGAAGTGAAGTTCTAACTTGCTTAAATTGTTGGAACCAATGCAGTCTGTGTAAAATTAACATCTGGTGTTTCTTCTTAAGCAGATGAATTGCATCCACCCCACAATAGTGGGTTCCAAGACAGCCAATGAAGTCAGTGTAAGATCCATAGACTCTGCCATGGTTGAGCAGGAAGTGCCTGGCAAGTCAGAGTGCTGAGCTGATTGGAAAGTGATGAGTTCCATCCATCATTTACAATGAGCTGAATTAATACCTCCACTCACACATATAACCCACATTGGATAATTCAGTGTCTGTTTTCTTTTAAGAATGGACACAGCAAGTATAAATGTCAAAGACCCTGCATTATTATTAGGTTAAGATAATGCTAATTTTACATAATTTACTTACTTTGTCACATCATGAATCCTTACAACTCTATGATGAAAATATCTATCTGATCCCTCAAGAAATTGCCACTCCTTACATGAGAACATTGACAGTAGGTTTAGAGCCACCACTGCAGCCAAGTCCAATTTTCTTTTCATCAGGTAAACATTCAGAGGACAGTGATAATTTGTTGAAACTCAAGAGTGCTTTGTGGTCTCAGTTGCCCGGGATCATCATTTTCCCAGGATTCACTGTACAAACTGCAGAGGCCCCACTGCTAACTCTGCATAACTTGGTGACTTAAGTTTGGGAATGGTCTGGTCATTGAGGCCTAGCATCAGTCCAGACATAGTGTAGTGATAAATTACCACATATTAGAAATGACCCTCCCTCCTTGGTGGTGCAATCGCACTTTAAGGCCAGGTTGCCATTTTGCGGGGCTGAGTGGCGGCCCCATGCTGACCTTGGACAGTTCCAGAGGCGTCATGATACCGCACCCTGCTGCTTCTTGTTCCCCCCTCCTCTCCCCTCCACCAGGCTGCTCATCCCCTCGGTCTCCCACTGCTTGTCCAGGCCACGTGCGGCATCGCCTAGCAGTGGATGTGCGTCACCGGCCGCCTGATGATCGATCATTCTCGAGCTTCTGACTCCTGCTAATACTCCAATGAGGGAAGCTGAGCACCACTGAAGTAAGTTATATATCTGTATTTCTCTAAATAATATTCTATATTACTATAGTGTAACATTACTATATTATTATATCCCTGGCAGCGAGCCTATGGAAAGTGAGCTCTGCTCGAACTGGATATAGAAGTCATTCTCCTTCTAGTTGGTTTGTGAGGTATCGCAGACGTAGGTGGGGAAGGAGAAAAGATAGAGTCAAGATAAGATGAAACTAGTACAGTGGGAACCAGAAACAATGGGTCTATCCCAATGGTTATTGGGAGAAGGTAGAAACGACCAATGAGGTTGGCAGCCATGGGAGGGAGGTGACCAGAGGTGATGAGGTTGAAAATGGTGTTGGAGACAATGGCTTGATGTGCCGTGGTGGGGTCCTCTGGGAGGAGCAGATAGGAGGAAGTGTTTAAGAGCTATTGTCTGGCCTCAGCAAGGTAGAGGTCAGTGCGCCAGACCACAACAGCACCATCCTTATCTCTTGGGTAGAAGGTAGAAACAAGCAGCAAGGGGAAGGGAGGTGACCAAAGGTGATGAGGTTGGAGATGGTGTTGGAAACAGAACAAGTTTTTCCTTTTCATGTATTTATCTGATTGTTTTTTGAAAGTTTCCGTTGAATCTCATTCCACAGCCTTTTCTGACAGTACATTTCAGATCATAAAAATTCACTGTTTTGAAAGAAAAATAAATCTTCCTTATCTCCCTTTGGTACTGTAGCCAATTCACCTAAATCTGTGGTTACTGACCCTCCTGCCAATAGTGTTGCAGCAATGAACAATGCCAACATCCTGAGGATCGATTTGTTGATGCAGTGCAGCTGCTTTATTGATAAACATTTTAATCCATCAGGGAAAATTCCTTCTTTTGTTTAGTTGCAGAATGAGGAATGTAACCTTTGTGGATGAATTACATCACACAAGGAATACTGCCTCTACACAGACAATTAATTCTAGACACCTCTGTCTCTCCCTATCTCTCCCTCTTTGTCTCACTCTTGTTAATGGAAGAGAACAGAGTAATTTGCATTTTGAATATGCTGCGATTAGGGAGATACATGTTGTGTTGTGAGGTCTATTACTTTTCATTTGTAGTTTTGTTCTTTCAGAGATTTGTATCTTTCCAAGCATGCAAAGTTATCCTGTATGAGGAAGGGTTTTCTTGGGTTGGCAAAGTATTATTTCAGTTCATCTTCTGAAAAGAGTGGGAATTCACAAGGGGGCAGATGCCACATCTCATTAGCTGGCACATGGTGCAAGGAATCTCTGTTACAATTGTTGCGCTTTGCTAATACTTAACCAGACAGCTGACAGAAAATGATGCACTCTTCATCATTGCCTTACAAAGTTCATTTACAGTAATAATTAGTGGCACTTAAGCCCAAGAGAATAATAGATATAAACTCCAACACAGTGACAGAGCAACAAGAGCCAAGTCCACATGTGCTGCTATATGGACAAGCTTTAAAAAAAATTTATATAGAACTTGCAAAATTTTTCCACTCTGAACTGTTTCCCTATCTTCTGGGAGTGGCCGTTCACCCAAGAATGACCAAAATTCTAAATATCGAAGTATCTCACCGTGAGTTTAGACAGAATACCTGAAGTGCAAAGTTATTTTTTTTACTGTAAAAAAAAATACAGTATTTCTGTCCTATTCATGAGACCGTTGATCGCGGATCATCTGTGGTTCATTTTAGACTGCAGACAATCTGTGAAAATGCCTAGGGATCGTGGAGGTAAAATTTTGGAGTGGAAATTCCTGTTATGATCTGGAAAATTGGGAATCATTTCCTGGAATGCAGTGGCTGTGTAAAAAACATAATTGATTGGCATTACTCTGGGGAAGGATATGCAAATCTGATGTGCTGTTTGGTATAACTGGTCAGTTCTGCAGTCTGTTTCATTTTCAATCCATCTTAATTGCCAAGAAAATAATCTTGCCAATTCAGGTGTGATGAGCAACATTAACTTAAGTCTTCAAAAACAGGCAGTAGATTGTATGTATAACATCATCTTTTTATTGTTCAGATGAATAACTTGCAGAGTTGCGATCTGTCCTGAATTCTTTCATTGCTTTATCATTGACATTTTAAGCTCCAAAACTGGGCCAGGTACTGAAGTTCTTATGAACGTGTGGCTGCAACAAGTAAGAATTTCAGTACATCTGTACATTGTATGCATGTGTTTGGCAATAAACTCTTATATCATATTATATCTCATGGATAGCAGAACAGAAAATATCATGTTCTCTCTCAACCAAAGTAGATTACCATAGAATTTTAGCTGGGGTATTAAATGGTTATATTAGATCATCCATCCTACAACAGTATTTAGAGTCATAAAAAGTCAGAGTCATTGAGTTATACTACACAGAAATAGGCTCTTCAAATCAATTAAACATGCCAAACAACTCGCCTGCATTTGTCTTATATCCCTGTAAAGCATTTCTAGACATGGACTTGACTTTTCAGCAATGCAAATATACTCTCCTCCACCACTTCTTCCAGAAGCTTGTTTCATTTTACCCATCATCCTCTATATGGAAATGTTGCCCTAGGGACCCCTTTAATTCCTTTCCTTCTCATCTTAAATCTCTGAGTTTTAGTTTTAAATTCCCCTATCCTGGGAAATAG
Source organism: Narcine bancroftii (assembly GCF_036971445.1). Taxonomy (NCBI): domain Eukaryota; kingdom Metazoa; phylum Chordata; class Chondrichthyes; order Torpediniformes; family Narcinidae; genus Narcine; species Narcine bancroftii. The sequence goes on along the minus strand of NC_091472.1, from coordinate 94,235,234 downwards.
TCTCTGACTATTCACCTTATCTATGCTCCTCAGGATTCCACATATATCCATGTTTAATTTTACAGTGCTTTTATAGGATTAGCATGTTCATAAGTTAAAAGGTAGCTTTTGATTTTGTAAAGTACCGTGTAAAAATATCTTATTTCCATAAATATTAATTGAAATTTTAATGAGAGAGATTAGCATTACCCTCAGAACAAGTAGATGATGTAATTTGACCTTACCCCACAGCCCAGACCACTCTGGGGCATACATTCTATTCTGCGCAGACCTCTGTCGGGAAGCAGGCCAGCACCACAGCCTGGTCTTGGGCAAAGTATGCCACCCATCCGCAACAAACATTCCTCTGCTCCATAGTGCTGATAGCGATTGTACTACAAATGGAAAATATTCAGAAGTTATAACACAATGCAGCAAGGTAATTTGCTAGAACAGGTTGGCAGAAACTTAAAATGAAAATTAGAATCAAGGTCAAATGCTTGCACAATGATCCGCTGATAGCCCATGTTCATCTTATATCCATATGTGTGAGTTTTTAGACAAGACATGGATGAAGAAAAGGATTGTTTAGCATCTCTGGCAGTTCCACCACCAAACACATCACCCCTTACCTCCTCCATTTTTAAAGGATTATCCTTACTGTGACATTTCAGTTTCCCACCTCACCTTTCCATCCAGCCACAAGAAATACCCACCTTTTCCCCTCTCAGTATCCCCACAAAACAGTTACTTGAATTTATCTTACTTTATTACTCTATTTTTACTGCTTGCAATCAAGTTTCCTCTGTACCATGGAGACCAAATGCAGATTGGTGCAGGTTTGTGGAGCATCTTGGCTCATTCTGCAAGCAGAGCTGCAGTTTCTGATTGCTGTCACTTTAATTCATTGTTCCAGTCTCATTCTAACCTTTCTGTGACCAACTTCCTTCACTATACAAATGAAGTTCTATGAAAGAACCACATTACAGCCTTATAAATTTGTCAATCAGTTCAACAGTTTTGGATAATGATTTTGGTGTATTCTCATTTACTCTTCCTCTAATACATTTTTAGTTTCTTTACTTGTCCCTTTAACAATAGTCACTATTTTTAGTCTGGAACACCATTCTGCCTTCAATCTAATCTTTGACCTTCCTTTATATCCACACCCCCCCCCCCCCCCCCCCACCTCCCCACACACCAACCATCCTTCTCTCCAAATCTTAAAACTTATTTATCTGGAACTTTTGAGCTCAGGCAGCATCTGGAAGTTACATTTTATTTTATTTTCAAATTTCCAACCTCTATATTTTGCCTTTGTGCCAAATGTACATTATTTAATTTAATTTAGTAACCAAAGAAGAGGTACAACGACTGCCTAAAGAAATCTCTTGGTGCCTGCCACATTGACCACCGCCAGTGGGCTGATATCGCCTCAAACCGTACATCTTGGCGCCTCACAGTTCGGCGGGCAGCAACCTCCTTTGAAGAAGACTGCAGAGCCCACCTCACTGACAAAAGACAAAGGAGGAAAAACCCAACACCCAACCCCAACCAACCAATTTTCCCCTGCAACCGCTGCAACCGTGTCTGCCTGTCCCGCATCGGACTTGTCAGCCACAAACGAGCCTGCAGCTGACGTGGACATTTACCCCCTCCATAAATCTTTGTCCGCGAAGCCAAGCCAAAGAAAGAAAAGAAAGAATATAGCCCAAGGTGTTTCACAGAATCTTTTGCTAATAAAATATCATATTGGGCTACATAGAGAGATAATCAGGCAGGTGCCTGGAATGCTGATCAAGCACATAATTTGGCAAACAATAATCTTAAAATGGTATAATCGAAGTACTTTTTTTTCAGAATATTTTATTTTTCATTTTACGTCAATAAACAAGAAGATAACATCACAGACTGTTATAGAATACACAAATGTCCCCCAACAATCTACATACATGTGGCATTTCTCCCCCCTCCCTCTCTAACCCCTTTAAAAAATGTGAAAGAAGTAAAAAGAGGCTGGGTGTGATGTCAATGCTTCTGATCTGAGGCCATGGTGGCTGTGGAGCTACCCCCTTAATCCATCTATTGGTAATTTTTGTCAGGATGTGGTTACAGTTGTGCTCCCGTGTACGTCAGATATGGCTGCCATATTTTTACAAATATTTTTACAAATCTTCTTCAGCATGATGCTGAAACAAGCCATGAAAGACCTCAACAATGAAGACGCTGTGTATATCCGGTACCGCACGGATGGCAGTCTCTTCAATCTGAAGCGCCTGCAAGCACACACCAAGACACAAGAGCAACTTGTCCGTGAACTACTCTTTGCAGACGATGCCACTTTAGTTGCCCATTCAGAGCCAGCTCTTCAGCGCTTGACGTCCTGTTTTGCGGAAACTGCCAAAATGTTTGGCCTGGAAGTCAGCCTGAAGAAAACTGAGGTCCTCCATCAGCCAGCTCCCCACCATGACTACCAGCCCCCCCACATCTCCATCGGGCACACAAAACTCAAATCGGTCAACCAGTTTACCTATCTCGGCTGCACCATTTCATCGGATGCAAGGATCGACAACGAGATAGACAACAGGCTCGCCAAGGCAAATAGCGCCTTTGGAAGACTACACAAAAGAGTCTGGAAAAACAACCAACTGAAAAACCTCACAAAGATTAGCGTATACAGAGACGTTGTCATACCCACACTCCTGTTCGGCTCTGAATCATGGGTCCTTTACCGGCATGACCTATGGCTCCTAGAACGCTTCCACCAGCGTTGTCTCCGCTCCATCCGCAACATTCATTGGAGTGACTTCATCTCCAACATCGAAGTACTCGAGATGGCAGATGCCGACAGCATCAAATCCACGCTGCTGAAGATCAAACTGCGCTGGGTAGGACACGCCTCCAGAATGGAGGACTATTGCCTTCCCAAGATCGTGTTATATGGCTAGCTCTCCACTGGCCACCGAGACAGAGGTGCACCAAAGAAGAGGTACAAGGACTGCTTAAAGAAAGCTCTTGTTGCCTGCCACATTGACCATCGCCAGTGGGCTGATATTGCCTCAAACCATACATCTTGGCGCCTCACAGTTTGGCGGGCAGCAACCTCCTTTGAAGGAGACCGCAGAGCCCACCTCACTGTCAAAAGACAAAGGAGGAAAAACCCAACACCCAACCCCAACCAACCAATTTTCCCTTGCAACTGCTGCAACCGTGTCTGCCTGTCCCGCATCGGACTTGTCAGCCACAAATGAGCCTGCAGCTGACGTGGACATTACCCCTCCATAAATCTTCGTCCGCGAAGCCAAGCCAAAGAAAAGAATTTTTACAAAGGTGTTTTGCCAGATTCTAAGATTGTACGTGATTTTTTTTTTCCATGGGAATACAGCTGTGCATCTTGGTAATCTAATTACTGACAAGAAGATGGGATGGCAATGCATTTTCTATTGCTCTGGACAAAGCGATAAATATGAATTGAATTTGGGATTTGGTTAATTTGAAGCTGATGTCCATAAGGCTCCCCAGCAGATACAACATTGGATCTGGCAGAAAGGTTACTTTTGTTATCCTGGTTCTTCTTTGGCTTGGCTTCGCGGACGAATATTTATGGAGGGGGTAAAAGTCCACGTCAGCTGCAGGCTCGTTTGTGGCTGACATGTCCGATGCGGGACAGGCAGACACGGTTTGCAGCGGTTGCAGGGGAAAATTGGTTGGTTGGGGTTGGGTGTTGGGTTTTTCCTCCTTTGCCTTTTGTCAGTGAGGTGGGCTCTGCGGTCTTCTTCAAAGGACGTTGCTGCCCGCCGAACTGTGAGGCGCCAAGATGCACGGTTTGAGGCGATATCAGCCCACTGGCGGTGGTCAATGTGGCAGGCACCAAGAGATTTCTTTAGGCAGTCCTTGTACCTTTTCTTTGGTGCACCTCTGTCACGGTGGCCAGTGGAGAGCTCGCCATATAACACGATCTTGGGAAGGCGATGGTCCTCCATTCTGGAGACGTGACCCATCCAGCGCAGCTGGATCTTCAGCAGCGTGGACTCGATGCTGTCGATCTCTGCCATCTCCTGGTTAGTATATTGGTTAAATACTGCCAAAATGGGGAAACCTTTGCGCAGGACCATGTTGCGTGAACAAATGTTCCTGGCTCCACTCCATACCTGAAACATGTCTCCAGCACCTCTTTGAATCTTTTGTGGTGTGAGGTAGAACTGGTGCAGAAAGTTGTACTGAACCAGTCTACAGTTATTAGAATTAATAACTGTTGTCACACTGTCTCTACATCAATCCGACAAGCATCAATTCTGATGCCTCAATCTGACTCCCATCTCTCTCTTGATCTGTGTAGCCCTTGCTTGGGGCTTTCACCTTGGAGTACATTCTTGAAATAAATTTGGGTGTATTTCTCAGTCGAAACATCCCTTTAGCTTCTCTAGTTGTAGGTGGGGTGATTGCAGGGCCCCACCTATCCCTTAGAAACAATCTTAACTGGAGGAAACAATGAAAGGTCCCTTTAAGTTGCTCAAAGGACATAAGCTACCTCCTTTCGTAGCAGTCCTTAAAGCAGAGGTGTCAAACTCAAATTCACGAAGGACCAAAATTAAAAACTTGGGCTATGTCGAGGGCCGAACTAAATATTTATTGAAAATTTTCAACAACATCTGCATGTTTTCTCTTCTTTCAACATATGTAATGTTAAACTTTTTCTTATTAAAATAAATGTTTGATAATAGTTTTGGATAAACTCTTTCCAGAAGCATTAACAAATGAGAAATAAATTATTCAATAAATAATATTTCTCTATAGAGGATTTGTCAAATGTTGCTAGTGTGCTGTCGAATAGTAAAATCTGAGGGCTATTGAGAATGTGGGAGAATAACATGATTCCTGAAACAATCAAATGGGTGACTGATTGTGGGCATGAACTCTAGCAGGGTTATTTGCCATGACCTTTTTCCATTGGTACAGATATCCTTTGATTTACACACTTTTCAAGTTTTATGCCTAATGAGCTTGTATCCAAGTGCAGGACTATTTTTAACCAGGAATATATTTATCACTGTGACATGAAACTATTTGAAGATCGTTTTATCTTGAGATTAAAGTTCATAATCCTTACTCAGGCCTGTGTGTGGGAGGGCGGGGTTTGCGGGCGATCGGGTTGGACAACGACAGTGCGGGGGCATCGGCTCTCGCTGCAGGGCGGCATCTCGGCGGATCAGCGGCCCCGTCACCATGAGTCGCGGGTCGGCTTGCGGCAGGGAGGGGGAGTGGGCAACGATCCTGGCGAGGTCAGGCCCGAGGCCTCTGGTTCCGGGCGCTGGAAAGCGGCCTTGGCTTCCCCTGACACCGGCCAGGCCGCGCTGCGGTTGGGGGGCGGGCGGGGGGGACACGACAGTGCGGGGGCATCGGCTCTCGCTGTAGGGCGGCATCTCGGCGGATCAGCGGCCCCGTCACCGTGAGTCGCGGGTCGGCCTGCGGCAGGGAGGGGGAGTGGGCAACGGTCCTGGCGAGGTCAGGCCCGAGGCCTCCGGTTCCGGGCGCTGGAAAGCGGCCTTGGCTTCCCCTGACACCGGCCAGGCCCAAAAACCAGAGTCCATGGTGAGACGCTGCAACGTAAACAGAGGAGGTGGGGGCGATTAGCGGGCTGACGCCAATGCATTCTGGGATTTGTAGTATTAGCTGTGCATGCGCTATACTGGCGCGCTGGCCAGCGGGCCACCCCTAATACATTTTTGAAATGATCTTGCGGGCTAAATATAATTATATCGCGGGCCAAATTTGGCCCGCAGGCCAGAGTTTGACATGTGTGCCTTAAAGTATTGGATCCCCTACCGATTCCAAATCTTTAGGATTTCGTTACCCATGTTCATCGGCATCAATTCGTTGTGAATCAGTAGCTCCTTAGGTGATATTACCACTTTCTCTCCAAACATTCATTCATCTCATGCCAAATTTTAGTCAGATGTTTCAGTATGGGGTTATCCATTTTCTCCCCTATTAACTTGGCATCCCATTTTTATATGAAATCTTTTGCCATTCCCTTCCCCATTACGTGCAGTCTCATTTGCACCCAAGCAGGTAGTTCCCCCTCCTCAAAGAAGGATGCAAGGAACCTCAACTGAGCTGCTAGATAGTATTTCTTAAAATAATCAGGTAACCTTAAGCCCCCCCCCCCCCCCCACCAAAGCTATAGTTCCATGTTAGTTTGTTTAAGGCTATCCTGGGTACTTTCCCATTCCAAATTAATGTCCTTATGCTATCATTTAATGTCTTAAAGAAGGAGTGTGGTAATGGAATTGGAAAGATTGGAAGAGGTATTGGAGTCCTGGCATCAACTTCATCTTTATGCAGTTAACCCTTCCCATTAAGGTGATGGGTAGTTCTCTCCATCTCATTAAGTCACTTTCAATTTTCTTCAGTATTGGTGGGGGGGGGGGGGGGGGTGGTGGGCTGGGGCTGTTAAGTTTATATAAATTTACCAGGATTCCTAAGTGTTTCACAAATCCTTCATGCCAACTGAAATTACTGTTTTTATGATATTCTTTATAGTCAAATTTATTCAGTAGCTTTTTTCTATGTTGGCTTTAGAGCCTGATATTTCACCATAGTCCTCAGTGTGGTGAACAGTTTTGTCAGAGACCCAGTTGGGCCCGTCAAGTACAGCAACACATCATCTGCCATTAGATTGATTTTGTGCTGTCGCTGGCCCACTCTGAATCCACTTATCTCTGGATCTTTCCTAATGGCCTTTGCCAATGGTTCAATTGCTAAAGTGAACAGCTCTGGAGAGAGGTCAGCTGGACCTAGTGAGGGGAAATGTTGGTGATATTTGTCCATTCGTACTGACTTTTGCCTGTGGTTTGTCACACAATGTTCTTATCCAATTAATAAACATTTGTTCCATTCTGAATTTCTCTAATATTTTAAACAAAAAGGCCATTCTAACTGATCAAAGACCTCCTCTGCTTCTAGCAAAGAAAACTTCTAGCAAAACTTGGATCATGTTTTGCTTGTGCCAAATGTATAATGTTAAATAGTCTGCTCAAGTTGTTAGCAGAGTGCCTCTTCCTCATGAATTTCATTTGATTCGGATCTATCAGTTTGGGAACGTACTGTTCCTATCTGTTGGCCAGTGTCTTGGTGATTATTTTGTAATCTGTGTTTAGTAGGAAGATAGATCTGTATGAGGATGGCTTCAATGGGTCCTTGTTCTTTTTGGAATTGCTATAATACCTGCTGAAAAATATTCCTTGTCTCCGCCGCCTGGTTCACTACACCCATTAACAATGGTTTCAACACATCTTTGAATTCCTTGTAGAACTCAGGGGGAACCGTCCTCTCCCGGAGACTTGTTTGTTTTTAATGTTCCAAGGTCTGTTTGATTTCCTCACTGAAAAATGGGGCATCTAATTCCATCCAGTCCTCCTGGACCAGTCTCGGCAACTCAATCCCCTCCAGGAACTCATCAATTTTATCTAAGTCTCCTGGTGCCTCAGATTTATACAATTTCTCATAAATAGTTTTCAAAATGTCATTTATTTCTTTTGGATTATATGTTACCAAGTCCGGCCCTGATTGAACCCCATTAATCATCCTTGAAGTTTCCTCTGCTCTCAGTTGCCATGCCAAATTTTATGTGTTGTTTTCCCTTGTTCAAAATATATTTGCTTGGCTTGCAAGTGCATTTTTTTTTCCACTCTATATGTTTGTAGAATGTTGTATTTAAGTTTTTTGTTTTCCAATTCCTGATATTTCTCATTTCAATCCCTGGTTTTGGTATTCTTTTTCCAATTTTGTAATCTCCTGTTCCAGTGTTTCCACCTCAGTGAGATTTTTTAAAATACTCTTGGTGTATGAAATTATTCCCCCCCCACCCCCCCCCCCCTTAGATGTCCCAGATTAGAAAGTTTTTATCATTGAAGGACTATTTGTTTCACAAAACAAAGCAACTTGGCCCCTTATATAAAGGGACAGAAGTCTGAGTTTTTCAACAGTGTAGTTAAGGTGCCATCTATAGGCATTTACCTGTTTTTCAGGCATTGTTATTTGCAAGGTTAACGGTGAATGATCTGATAATAGCCTTGCTAAATATTCCGATTCAAGCATTCTGCCTTCCAACCGGACTGACATTAAAAAATAATCAATTCTGGTGTGAGAATTACGGGACTTCGCATAAAATAAGCAGTCCCTAGCCTGTGGGTTCCTCTGCCTTCTTATGTCTATCAAATTTAAATCTTGCATAAAGGCCAGAGTTGTTTTTTCTGCCTTGGACTTTGACAACGTTTTTGTTGTCTTATCTTGAATAGGATCCAGACAGAAATTTAGATATCCTCCAATTAATATATTTTGTTTCCCTCTGCAGCATTTAGAAAATCATTTTGTATAAATTGTTCATCATCCAAGTTTGGTGCAAAGAGATTCAGCAGTGTCCATGGTTCTGAATACAACTGGCAGTCTACCATTACAAATCTCCCAGCCAGGTCTGTAGCCCCACCACCTTCTGTGTATTAAAATGGCTACCCCAGGCCTTAGAGTTGAAGGAAGAAGAGAACACCTGCCCCATCCAGTCCCTATTAAGTTTATCATGCTTCTTTTTCAATAAGTGAGTTTCCTGTAAAAATATTATATATGCTCTCAATTTTTTAAGGTGAGCTATGACCCTCTTCCTCTTTATGGTGCTGTTTAAGCCACTCACATTGATACTAATAAATTTGATAGTCTTCTTCATTTGTATTTATATGTCTTATCTTTTCACCTCCACAGAACCCATTTGTTTGTCTTGAATAGCACATTGGAGTACATAGATGCAGAGGTAATGGTGAACTGGACTTGGTCTGAGTTAGGATACTGCCAGCAAATTTGGAAGCAAAGTCCATGCAGAATTCTAAATGCAGTACATCTCCTGATTTGAATTTCATTTACTTTTTCTCCTGCAGAAACTTCACAGTCATGTTAGTTACTGAAAAGCTGTCAAATAGGCATGGGCTGTGGAGGAGACATGTGTCCACATACAATACATCCAAAAGTATATGATTTAGTTTGTTAGTACATTTAATATGGTATTCACATCAATCACAAAATGTGCCAGATGGTATTCCTACATGAGGGAAGCCATGTCCCAGAAATGAGGAGTCTTTTATTCAAAGACAAGCTGAAGCAAGGGTGGAAATGAAGAATGTTATGGGAATGCAGGCAGTCTGGGAATTGGAATGAATCAGCAGCCACCATCTAGGATGGACAGTGTGCATTAAACTTTAATGTTTTGGATCTATTTCAGCCACAGTCTCTATTGTAATGTGGAAATATGGCATTTAATTTTCACTCCGAAAGATCCCACAATGGAGTTTGGTGTCATCTCCATAAATATCTCTAAGTTCAGGAGTAGGAATGCTCACTGAAGCTTGCACAATATTTAATTCCATTCACAATTCCTCAGTAAGTAAAGCAGCCTAAGCTTCCATGCAGCTAAATCTTGGCACAATTCAGGTATGAACTAATGAGTGGCAAATAACTTGCATCAGAAAAATTCCAGGCAATGACTGTTTCCAACAAAAGAAGCTTAATCTCATACCATTAACATTCAGCATTGCTGTCATCAAATCTCCCACTGTCAACATTCTCTGGGTGACCATTAACTGGAAATTCAAAAGGACCAGCTATATAGAAAGCACAGGGACAATAGCAAGTCAGCAGCTGGGTGTCCTGCAGGAGGTTTCAAGCTAAGAATCACAACAAATACACTGTCATTATCTAGGCTGGATAGGCAGGAATTTTTCTCCTTGGCTGAGGCTAGAAGGGCTGGGACTTTTCTCCTCAGTGCGTAGAAAGCTGAGGAAGGACCTCATGGAGGTTTACAAAGTCACGAATGTTGGGGTAGATAGTGACAGTCTTTTTTCCAGGGTAGGAAAATCTAAATCTAGAGATCATGGATTTAAGAAGAGAGGGGAAAGATTTCAAAGGGGACTGAGGGTCATCCTTTTAATACAGAAGTTGCTGAGTATGGCCTATGAGAACATTGGTAAATTATGTGCAGAAAGCAGTATAGCACAGGAATGGGCCTTTCAGCCCACATGTGTACACTGATCATGATACCCAAACTAAACTAAAACTCTGCTGCTTACACACAATACACATGTTCATGGAGCTGATTGTTGACTTCAGGAAAGAGATGCCAGAGGTATACAATCCAGTGATCATTGGGATATTAGAGTTGGATAGGGTGAGCAAATGTAAGTTCTTGGGAGTCACTATCTCGGAGGAGCTTTCCTGGATCCAACACACTAATGGCATTGTGAAGAAAGCACAATATTATATTATTTTACTTCTTCAGGATTTTATGGAGGTTTGGTATGATCCCAGAAACCCTGGAAAATTTCTACAGAGGTGTAGTGTAAAGTGTGCTGACCTGCTGCATCACAGTCTGGTATGGGGACACTAATACCCCTGAGCATAAAGCCCTGAAAAAAGTAGTGGACACAGCCCAGGACATCACAGGAAAATCTCTCTCCACTATTGAGTACATCCACAGGGAACACTGCTGTCAGAGAGGAGCAGCAATCACCAGAAATCCTCACCACCCAGCACATGCTCTGTTCTCACTGCTGCCATCAGAAAGAGGTATAGGTATTACAAGACTCACACCATCAGGTTCAGGAACAGCTGCTATCCCTCTACCATCAGACTCCTCAACTACAAACTCAATCAGAGACTCATTTAAGGACTCTTACTTGTGCACTTCATTGATTTTCTTTTTTAATTCTCTCTGTATTGCATTTGTTTACATTTGTCATCTGTTTACAGTTCTTTATTAACTGTACACTGTGTACAGTTTTTTTTGACCTACCAATTTGTGGTAATTCTGCCACACCCACAGGGAAAAGACTCTCAGAGTTGTATGTATTCTGACAAAAAATCTGAAATATGATGTTTGTGTGCCAATCTGGAAGCCTCTTAAATGTTAGTATCATATCTGTTTTCACCACTACTCTTTGTGTAAAATATTTGGCTCACAAATCTCTATTAAACTCTCCCTCTGCACCTTAAAATTAGGTCTGCTAGATATTTTTATCTTTTGGAAAAAAAGATTCTGACTACCTACCCTATCAATACCTCTCAAAATTTTATAAACTTCCATCAGGTCTTCCCTCAGCCTCTGATGTTTTTTTGGGAGATAAATTGGGAAAAATAGAGTAGCTGACATACATGCACACACTTTAAAAACAGATACTATTTGAAATACTGAAGAATTCGTATTCAGTAACTTTACAGAAACTATAGAGAATGCTATGGAGATTTCACAAGTGGCTGTTAATTGAAGTGAATGAATGGACTATTGTCTTTAAAGCCACAGGCTGTCTCCTAATACCTCTTCACAAAAAGGTAATTGAGAGGTTCTTGTTTACCTAAAAACAACAGATGAACCAGAAGACTAGCTCCTATTGTTTGCTGGAGAAGGTCAGGTGTTTTTGCAAGTGGCAGAGAGAGGGTCACACATGCTTCCTGGCAGTCAGAGTCTCAAAGGGACAGAGAATGAAAAAAGGGAGTCTTTGATTGAGTGTGACCCAGGAAAAGCTGTAACAAACAGCTGGCTGTTGAGAACTGAAACAGAAGCTCCAGAGTGCAAGATGGCTATACGGCTAGCTGTCTAATGTTTGTCTTGGAATAAGTGGAACAGAAAGGAACTCTGTGATAGCCTGAAAGAAAGAGGTTATCATCTGGAGAACTCTGATGGGGCAAGTTTCATCAGCAAATCATTGAGGTGGCTAATGGTGGTATCTCAGTTGTGGAAATCCTGGAACATCGCATCTCTCTCTGCAAACCTACAAGAATCTTCCTGAGCGGTAACCATTTACCTTTCGAGCACCAAAGCCTGGTGAACTTTATACATGTTAAATTCTGGGCACAGTATAAGAATTGCCTTCAACCAGTGAACTTGGAAGAATGAGAAGTGAGATTGAACTGTGATCCAAAGAATTTTTCTTAAATTTACACACACATTACACATGTGTGCTTAGAATTAGAAGGGGGTTAAGTTAGGTTAGTTAAGTTAAAAGTGATAAGTAAAAGTTTGATTCTGTTTTCATGTTTAAAGATAATTACAAACAACTTTTGTTTAAGTAACCATTTGTGTTGGTGAATATCTATTGCTGCTGGGTTTTCTGATCCTTTGGGCTCATAACAGTACATTGTGAACATTGGAGGTCCAACACAGACCCTTGTGGCACTCTGGTCACCACTGATTTCCAACCAGAGAAATACCCATTTATCTCAACTCTCTGCTTCTAATAGTTAACTAATACTTTAAGGATGCTAATACTTTTACCCCCAACTCCATGTATCTTTATCTTATGAATAAGTCTTTTATGTAGCATCTGGTTGAATGCCTTTTGAAAATCCAAGTATACAACATTCACCTGCTCCCCTCTATCCACTGCACCCATTATATCCTCAAAGAACACCAGTAAATTTGTCAAGCATGACCTTCCCTTCCAGAATCCATGCCTGATGGAACAATTTCTATCCAGTTGCTTCAATAATGACATCTTTAATGACGGCTGCAAGCATTTTCCCTACTACTGACATTGAGCTGACTGGTCTTAATTGCCTTTTGCTGTTTTCCAATCAGTTGGGATATGACCAGTTTCCAGAGAATTTTGGTAAATGTTCACAAATGTCTCTTCCACCATTTCATTTAGTATCCTGGTGTGTGATTCATCAGGACAAGGCCATTCATCTGCCTTTAGGTCCACTAGTTTGTTCAGCATTACCTTATTCATGATGACGATTATATTGAGGTCTTCATCTTCCATCGCATCCATGGCATCTCTCTTTGGGACCTCAAACAGGTCATCCACTGTGAAGGTTAACATAAACTAATCCGTCAAAGCTTTGGCCATTTCCACAATACCCAATTATAATTCCCCCTTCTCATTTTCCAAGGGACCCATGTTCACTTTAGACACCCTTTTCTGCTTTGTGGGGCTTATGTCAGTAATAAGAAATTAAAAGGCAAGTCTAAGGCTGAAGGGTTTGCTTGGAGTGACATTAATATAAATCTCCTCTTTCTGCGTCATAATTTATAAGTAAGCAGTGTGTATACACTGCTTGTGTATAGCTTTGTAGGCAATGTAGGTTATTCAAGTGAATTAGAATAATGCTTGGTTTCTTGGGCATAGCAGCTTTCACTCTGTAACCGACCATTGTGCCACCTGTATTTCAAGAACCAGAACAGACAAAATTGAACCTTCTGAGCATCCAGAGCTTCCTGTTGATGACTCAGTATGCCCACAATGAACACCACTTTGCACAAAAAATTTGAGAGAATAGATCACAGGCAAACTGAAAGTTCAATGTAACTGCTTGGACCAATCTGGAAGATAATCTTGTCATTAGGAGAGGAGCGAGTTATATTATAGACAGGTTATGAGGAGGAGGAAGAAGAGAGGGCAACTTGAACACCATCTCCTGCAGATGAATTGTAACCACCTCATCCAACTATTATTCCAGAAGAAACAACCTCAATTTCCCTAACCCTCAAACAGAGTTGCATGGACATCTCTCCACGTGAATTCTGTAGCACAGCAGTGGTTTAAAGAGTCATATTATACTAACAGCCCCTTGTTTCCATTATCACCATTCACCAGGGTACAATACAAAAATAAAATCCAAAACAAAATGAATATTCCAAACCAAATTTATTAATAAAAACAAACCATTTTAAACATAAATTCCCTTTGCCCTGGGTGAGCATACCCTCAATACCTGTCTTTTCCTGTCCTTAGGTTGCTGCATGCTGTAGTCTCAGTAGTGGCAACTGGGCTGGTAGAGACTAATGCAGAGAAGCTGGAAGAACTCTGGATCTAGACCTGATTAAAATGGGACCACCTTGACATGGTTGGCATCTGCTTGGGATGATCTTCTGACAGGCAACAGTGCATAGAGTGAAAGTGATGAAAACCCAAAGTGTGCCAAGCAATTCACACATACTCCCCTTCCCATTCCCCCATCCCCCTGCCTCACATGGAAATTCCTCAGTAATCCTCAATCACAATAGTATAATAACCCTTTCTGCATTCCTCTACCCTGTGAATACCATTTCTATGAAGCTCATTTGCCTGGTGCTTCTAGGGCATATATCACCAGTGGTGGCTTCATTGGTAAGGGAAAACTTGACATTTAATTAACTTGTGCAGGAGATTTTGAAGGGTGACTTTGAACAGCTCTAGGCATAGTATTGTTCCAGATCCCACTGCTATCCTTGTTGCTGTCCCTCCACAATTACTTGGGCAGCTTCCTCTAGCTACAGCAGGAAGCCAGAGTTTTATTGTCCTATGAAGTAAGATTAATCAAATTGGATTTATACTCTCTCATATTTCTGGGGATGAGGGTTAATTTCATTGAAATACAAAGTTTAATTTAGACCTACAGAACTGTAATAAGCCCTTCCAGCCCAGGAACCTCTGCTGCTCAATTACACCCATGTGACCTACAACCCCAAGTATGTCTTATAAATAAATAAATAAATAAATAGATAGATTTATATATATATATGTACATTTATTTTATATATATCATATGTAGATATATATGTACGTTAAAAAAGGCAAGTAAATAATGTCTAAGAAAGACAGAACAAAAAGCAGGTTGGATGTGGACTGATTGATTGTTCATGCCAATCAAAAAGGAGAATTTCAAACAGTGATGTAGAAACCTTTGCATCAGGACACCCTAATCCCTGTGTTTTCACCAGCTTGTGCATGAGTCATTCAACACTCTGTGACCTCAGCTGGCAATCGATACTCCCTTGTCCAATGACATTGTTCACTGCATCTTATTATTGATCAATGTGCAAAAGCAGGGAGTTGACAGCTACTTTCTTAGCATGACAGCTCCTGAGCTGTGTCCACACAATATTTCAGTGCATGTTTTTAATTTGTGGGGTGAGGTGATGTACTGCTCAGCATGTTGGCCTTTCAACTCTGGATTTGCTGCTCCAATCTCACGAATGACAGGCTCCTGTTTGCCAGCAGCAGAGGTCTCTGGTGAGGTGGACTTGAACTCGCTGTGGGTCTTTATTACTACAAAATAAACCTGCTATTTCTGTTATATCTTGAGAAGACTTGCTTAAACACTTTAAAGCAGTGGTTTTCAAACTGCCCCCTTAAACTCACATTCCACTTTAAGCAATGCCTATGCCATAGGTGCTCAATGATGAGTAAAGGGATTGCTTATGGTGGTATGTGAGTGGAAAGATTAAGTTTGAAAACCATTGTTTTAATTGTACCTAATTGACTTGTTATGTGCAGGGTTTCATAACTCCAAAGGAAATGGGCCAATGGCAATTTTTCTCAAGCAAAATATTTCAGTAACACTTGGGTCTAGAGCAGTGATTCTCAACCTTCCCTTCCCATTCACATACCATCTTAAGCAATCCCTTACCAATCTCAGAACACCAATGGCAGAGGGATTACTTAAGGAGTAATGAGAGTTTAAGGGGGCAGTTTGAAAACCACTGCTTTAAAAGGAATGGAATGTAAAAATGAAAATATCTTAGGTGACTCAAAAGAGATGAACATTTAGGATGGAGGACAGAGCGTTTCATCCTAAGAGGGCAGTTACCTTGAATATTTATGTGTTAATCAAGATATATAAAAGACAGTTGTTTATCCTGACAATAATTTTCAAACCCACAGATGATAGAAAAGTCTAAATAATCATGGACATGAACAGACATAAGAATGAATAAACAAACAATTATGATTGGGTAGCTGTAAATTAAAGTCTCATGGCTGCAATGACCTGAATTTAATCTTGGACTCTGGTGCTGCCTGCGTGGAGTTTACGCTTTCTCCCTGTGACTGCATTGATTTCCTCTGGGTGTCTGGATTCCTCCCCAGTTCCAAACACATGAGATGGTAGGTTAAGTGCGACTGTAAAATTGCCCTCATGTGCGGGGGTAGAATTTGGGGCAAGTTGATAGGAATACAGAGAATAGATTGCAAGGAAACATGAGCAGAGAGGTAAGACATGGCATAGACTCAAGGTGTTGAAAGGCTTCCTTCACTGTATGAATATTGGACAATATTGGACAAAGGGACGTACATGAATGCCACTTTCAAACAGCATTTGAGTTAATAATAGATCACAACTAAAGGGTATCACTGTCTGAAATTTTGATTTCTGATTGCCATACCTGCCAGGTATGAAAATGAGGACTGGTACACAGTAGCATCAAGGTTGCTCTGGATATTCAGGAAATAGAGATTAATCTCCCGGGAATGTTATGAGAAATCCAGGAAATATATCAGAGAAGTACTAAGGGGGTGTGGGAGGCTGCACCAAAGGAAAACACAGGCACAATACTGTTTGGGGCAACAGAGTTTTATTCCACTCACATAAATATCTAATTGGCTTCTAGCTATGCTTAAAGTGGTCCACGGGGAGAGAGAGGGAGAGAGAGAGAGAGCACATGATCGGGACCTCGGCTTTATACCATGGGCCCTTTGGGCCCATTTGGTGTTTGGATGTCATTAGGCCGGGTGCTGTGTCTCTAGGCCACCTGTTAGCCGAATGATGTACTGCAGCGTATCATTATAGGGGGGATCCCAGAAATTCACACTCAATGAAAAAGGTATGCATGTCAGAGAGGTGCACCTGACTGTTTTAATTGTGGGCTCCTCCCTGAAAACTGCAGCCATGCCTATGGGGAGAGAAGGATCATGTATTGTTGTAGACAGGTGGAGTGGGAAGTGAAAGAGATTGGAAATGTGTAGAAGAAACAAAGCCTAGGGTCATAGGAATGGCTTATGGGCCAGAAGTTGTGGTTAAGATACATGGGATAGTTGGTGAGGTGAGGGACAGGGATGTGATATGTACAGGAGATCAAGGCCTCTATTGAGGCAATAGACAATAGACAATAGGAGCTGGAGTAGGCCCTTCGGCCCGTCGAGTCAGCACCGCCATTTTACAGATCATGGCTGATCACTACCATCAGTACCCCTTTCCAGCCTTATCCCCATAACCCTTAACTCCTTTGTCCACTAGAGTCTTATCTAACTCTCTTTTGAACATAATCAGCGAATCTGCCTCTACCACCCTCTGTGGCAGAGCATTCCACAGATTCACACTTCTCTGGGTAAAAAAATGTTTTCTCATCTCCGTCCTAAAGGGCCTACCCTGTATTCTTAAACTATGCCCTCTAGTCCTCGTCTCTCCCATCATTCGGAACAAGTAATCCGACTTCACCCTGTCTATCCCCCTGATAATTTTGTATACCTCAATCATGTCCCCCCTCATCCTTCTAAACTCCATCGGATACAAGTCCAGTTTTTCTAGCCTTTCAGCATATGTCAACCCCGCCATCCCTGGAACTAACGTTGTAAATCTGCACTGCACACCCTCTATAGCTAGTATGTCCTTCCTCAAAATTGGAGACCAAAACTGGACGCAATACTCCAGGTGGGGTCTCACCAGGGTCCTGTACAACTGCAGAAGGGCGTCTCTGTTCCTATACTCCAATCCCCTCTTTATGAAAGCCAACATGCCATTTGCCTTCTTCACAGCTTTCTGAACCTGCATGTTAGCTCTCTGCAGATAGTAGGATTGGGAGGTCAGGGATCAGGAAGTCAGGGGGTTATCACTTGGTTGTCCCTGTCCTAGCTGTTGTGTTGGGAACAAGTATTATTCGTGAAAAAAAGTGTTGGATTGAATGTCCAAATGCTAACCATTGTATTTCACTCTGGGGAGAAAAAAATGTTGTTATTGAACATTGTGGGGGGGGGGGGGGGGGGGGTAAAGCTTGCTTATTGGGTAGGTTGGTAATTATGGAATAAATCCTGCACAGATACCATGCAGGAAAAAGGGCAGCAGGGAGGGAAAAATCAACCGTGGTTGATAAAGGAGAGTATAAAATTGAAGGCGCGGGTGTACAAAGCTGCAAAGAGCAGTGGGAAACTGGAAAATTGGGATAACTTTAAGAGACAACAAGGGGTTACAAAGCGGGTAATAAGAAATGGGAAAAAGGATTATGAAAGTAAATTGACACAAAATATAAAAACAGAAAGCAAAAAATTTTATAAATATATAAAAAGGAAGAGGGTGGCCAGAGTTAACATAGGACCCTTGGAAGATGAGAATGGAAAACTGGTAGCAAAAAAATGAGGAAATGGCCGAGGCATTGAACAAATATTTTGTGTCAGTCTTCACGGTGGAAGACATGTCCAGCATGCCCAAGTGTGGAGTTAAGGATGCGAATGTTGGGGAGGGCCTTGATAAAATAGTTGTTACAAAGGAAGGAGTGATGGAGAAACTAATGGGACTAAAGCCAGACAAATCACCTGGTCCTGATGATATGCATCCAAGGGTTCTGAAGGAAATGGCAGAAGTTATAGTTGATGCATTGGTGGTCATATACCAAAATTCCTTGGATTCTGGGCAGGTCCCGGCAGACTGGAAGACAGCAAATGTCACGTCACTTTTTAAGAAGGGATGTAGGCAGAAGATTGGAAATTATCGGCCAATTAGCTTGACGTCTGTAGTTGGAAAAATGCTTGAAGCTGTCATTAAAGATGAAATAGTGAAACTTTTGGAACGTGAGGGTTCAATCAGGCAGACATAGCATAGTTTTAGAAAGGGAAGATCTTGTTTGACAAACTTGTTAGGATTCTTTGAGGATATAATGGGTTCAGTGGACAGAGGGGAACAGGTTGATGTTGTATATTTGGATTTCCAGAAAGCGTTTGATAAGGTGCCGCACAAGAGACTTATCAGTAAGTTACAGGAAAGTGGAGTCCGGGGAAGCATATAGGCATGGATCGAAAATTGGTTGTCTGACAGGAGGCAGAGAGTCAGGATAAGTGGGAGTTTTTCAGGTTGTAAGTGGGGTGCCGCAGGGATCGGTGTTAGGCCCACAACTGTTCATCATTTACATTGATGACTTGGAGGAGGGGACAAAATGTGGTGTAACCAAGTTTGCGGATGACACCAAATTGAGTGGAAGAGCAAATTGTAATGAGGATGTGGAGAGTCTGCAGAGGGATATAGTTAAGCTGGATGAGTGGGCAAAGGTCTGGCAGATGGAGTACAATGTTAGTAAGTGTGAGGTTATCCACTTTGGCAAGAAAAATAAAAGAGCTGAATATTATTTAAATGGTGAAAAACTACAGCATGCTGTTGTGCAGAGGGACTTGGCTTTGGAGATGGTCCAGAGGAGGTTTATTAGGTTGATCCCTGGGATGAAGGGGTTGACTTATGATGAAAGATTAAATCATCTAGGATTGTATTCACTCGAGTTCAGAAGAATGAGAGGAGATCTTATAGAAACATATAGGATTATGAAGGGTATGGATAGGATAGACGTAGGAAGGTTTTTTGAGCTGATCAGGGAAATTGAAATGAGAGGACACAGTCTCAAGATAGGGGGGGAGTAGATTTAGGACAGAGATGAGGAAAAATAGTTTTTCCCAGAGAGTTGTGAATGTTTGGAATTCTCTATCCAGGGAAGTAGTTGAGGCTGCTTCATTAAACATATTTAAAATTCGGTTTGATAACTTTTTACATGATAGAGGAATTAGGGGATATGGGGAGAAGGCAGGTAGGTGGAGTTAGGTCATAAATTAGATCAGCCATGATCGTATTGAATGGCGGAGCAGGCTACTTCCTATGTTCCTATGATACTAATGTGGTAATACACTTAAAATAATGAAAGCGTTCCTAAATATATTTTGTGAAATGGAAATACAAAAAATGATTCACAATTATGATAATTCACAAGCAATTAAGAAGAGAAGTACATCTTAGTCTTCATTGCAAAGCATGTGGGAATACAGTAAAATCCCCATTATCTGGCACTGGGATTGCAGGTGTCGGATATGTGAATTTTCTGGTTGACTGAGACTCACTCTTCGAATGCCTAAGACACCTGCATTAAGAATACACTGTTTAAAAGACAAAAGATAGTTGAAAAGTAAAGTGATTAAAAAAAATTAATCAGCATTGTAGTCTTTAATTATGTAAAGTTCACTTTAATCAGCTAATTCCCATAACTTACAAAATTTAAATTTGTACCCCAGATGCTAGCACTATAACAGTCTTCCACTAGCTGCTACACTAACCGTGTCATTGCATTAATTAACCAGATAAAGCCTTACCAACATAATTAATAATATATTAATAAAAATAAATATTTTTACGAGGCAGGGATAGGGAGGCGCTTTGGGGTAGTCGCCCCAGTGGTGAGCAGCATTGGTTGGCCCTTCATCCTGCATGCCACCATTTTATTCAAACACAACTTTACTGAAACTTTGTTCAAATAGCTGTTGCAGGTGATGCACAATCGAGTGCTCTGCTGGCTGAACTTTTGCTCTCATCTTCACTGAGGGTTGTGTGCTGCTTCGGAGAATTTTTACTTTTACAAAATTTTGAAACTGTGTTTATTTTAAAATGCAATTATTTATTTCCTTGACCCTTTGGCCAGTAATTTGAGTTTCTGGTTGAATGAGTACCAGATCATGAGGATTTTACTGAATAAAGGATTTCTTACTACAATTACACAGGGTTTTAGTAAAATCACAGCTGGAATTCTGTGAACACTTTTAATCTCTTTCATGGGGAAGGAAGGCTTTTGATTAGCCTTGGAGAAGGCGCAACACAGGCTCACTCAATTGAAAGTTATGTTATGAGGAAAGTTTGAGTTGAGGAGTTCTTATTCTAAAATTGTGAAAGATTATCTAATTGATGGTAGAGGAGGGGAAGCCACATTTTTTTTTAAACCAATATGTCCTCCATCTTCAAAAAACATTGCTTTCCCTCTAATACCATCAACAGCCCTTGCTTGCAACTCCTCTATTTCCCACATACCTGTTATGGGCCCTTCTGCCCAAAACTCTAAGGACAGAATTCCACTCATCCTCACCTAGCACCCCACCAGTCTCTACATCCAACACATTATTCTCCACAATTTCCATCACCTACAATGTGATCCCACCACATCTTCCCTTCTCCTCTCCTCTCTTCTTTCCACAGGAACTGTTTCCTCCTTGTTACCTACACATGTAACTGCAAGAAATGCTATACTTGTGCCCACACCTCCTTCTTCCCACCATTCAAGGCTGCAAACAGTCCTTCACTTGTGAATCTGAAGGGGCCATGTCCCGCACAAGTGCTCTCATTATGGCCTCCCCTACATTGAAGAAAATGGATACAGCCTGGGAGATTGTTTCATTGAGCATCTTCAGTCTGCTGCAAATACAGGGACCTTCCAGTGATCAACCCTTTTAATTTCACACACCATTCCCACCCTGATATGTCTGTCTATGGCCTCATTCACTAAGTGCAAATTGGAGGAACAACACCTTATATTCTGCCTGGGTACTCTCCAACCAGATGGCATTAATATAGACTTCTTCAGTTTCCATTAAACCCTCCCCGAGTCTGTCTCTTTCCCTATACCTCTGTCTCCTGATCTTTCCTCCATTACCCCACCCCTTCCCTTCCCATTCAGAGAACTAGCATTTCCCCATCACCTCAGCTTTTTTCTTTTACCCTCGCACCCATATCCACCTATGTCCTCTTATCTATTAGCCTGTACTCCTTTCCCTTTTTCCCTCCTCTCCTCTGCTCTCCTTTGCCAAACATTTTATGTAGATGCCTGCCTGCTTTTGTTCATATTCAAAACATAGGTTACCTTTACTTCCTATGAATGCTGTGTAACCTGCTGAGTTTCTCCAGCACTTTTGTATACTGAAAAGTATATTCTGGACTAGAAAGAGGAGATGTATTTTTTGATCAAAGAGCTGTGAATCTTTGAAATTTTCTACAGATGAAAAGTTTTTTTTAGCATAGTTATTACTGAGATTGTGAAGTAATCATGAAATGTAGGTTGGGGCAGCAAAGTGTAGTTGAAGATCAGTCATAATCTTACTGAATGAAGGTTTAAGTGGTCTTCTTATAGTCCCACTCCCTATGTTCCAGCTCCTTTGCGCAGGACATATGTTCATGAACATATGTAAAACTTGTCTGTAAAGAGCCTGTTTAATGTCACTGGTTGAAGTTGTGTTTAAGATTCACTATAGTGTCCACAAGTGTTAACAGAATTAAGTTGAGCTTTATCGTAATTTTAAAATATGCAGTCATTGTATGAAGTAATTTGTACTTAAAATTATAAAGTAAGCACAAATTAATTTTGTGGGCGAAGAGTGTTATACCAACATGCATGTCTGCGAGATTACAATTTGTGTATGTTAAAGCTTTAATAAAGAGTAATAGATGATACAGGCAGGCCACAAAATTCTTGCCTATGTCATTAATAAGGAGCACACAGATTTTAATGTAATTTCCTTTGAGTTATTTGGTCAACAGCACCTCACTGATCATCTTATCATCTTACCAGCCACTTATATTAAGGTAATTCACAATGGCCAAATAACCTACAACCAGCGCATTTTCCACAAATGGGAACAAACTAGAGCACCCCATGGAAAAATCATGCTGTCACCTGGAGAACACACAAATTCCACATAGCAGGTCAGAATCAAACACCTGGATCACTAGAGTCAGCTTAATGAAAGGAGGTTGAAAAGCAAGGACTGCAACCTGAGTCTTAATTTGGATAAGACAAAGGAAATGATTTTCAACTTCAGGAGGATGAAGGTTTCCACTCTCCACGACACATCAGCAGTTTCATTGTGGAAAGAGTGGTGAGCACAAAGTTCCCTGATGTGCATTATAAGGGACATCATAACCTGAATTCACAACACTTTCTCATTCGTCAGGAAGATAGAGCAACATCAACATTTCCTAAAGGCACCCATAATGAAAACCGTTTACAGGAGCATAATTGAGAGTATTATCTGTTTGGATCATTGTATGGTATGGTAGTTGCAAAGCATCACACCAGAAATCTATACTGATGATCATTAAAACAGCCAAAAAGATCACTGGGCTCTCCTTTTCTTCTATAGATGACATTTACTGGGAGGGCTGTCAAAAGAAGGCTCAAGACCCTTTCAATCCAGCATCTTCAACCCACTACCATCAAAAAGGTACAGGAGCAATAAAATCAGGACTGCCAGGCTGGGAATAGCTTCTTCCCACAGATTGCGAGACTTACGAAGAATATATATATTTTGTATATGGAGAGATGCTGTCCTGTCAGGTTGTACATGTAAAATCAGATGATAATAAATATGAAATTGAACTTGGAGCTGCGAGATACCTGTATGCCTGCAGTGCCACCTCTTCAACTTATGGTAGTCAATTTTTTAATAACTGCACTGCCATAATCTTGCAAAGTATTTTCATTCTATATTCCAAAGGATTTTCTTCATCTGAAAGAGTATCAGTAGTTTTCATAACCCCTCCCAATTAGCTTATTTTCACCAACTTTACAGGAATTCATTACTGGCATCTGGTAATTAAACCTGTGGCACGTAAATGAGCTTCAAAAGATAATAAACCTGAAAAATCTAAACCAACTGTGGTGAGGCCAAGAGATCACCTTTTCATCATTAAATGCACATCCTAATGAGCCTGCATTGTTTGAACTTCAAGGGCAATTCATTTCTTTAATAATATCAAGTCTTCACATTAGGATTCAAGGTGATTCTAGTAATGTAGCAAAACAGAAAAATGTGGGCTAAGTTTCAAAATAAATGAGTAAAAAAAGAACAGTTATTTGCAAGAATCAGTTGTTAGTGCTGGGGAATTGAGATAAAGATGTTGTTACATAGTTTGTCTGCAAATAGTCAGGGAACAGAACTGAATTCTTTGTGTACTCTGGGGGTCACAGGCATGCTGGTAGAAATAACAACTGAGATGGTCTCTAATTAGTCCCATCTGACAATGTAAAAGGAACAAGGAAAGATGAGATTTTGAAAAAACGTATATGAACAGATGTCATGGCTTACAGAACCTAACACATACTCAAAGGACATTCAACATGCAGTTGTTATATCATAGAAAATGCAGAAGTTAAGTTGTGAATAGCAAGTTGCTGCATGTCATAATTGCTATGGAAATTATATTGAATTCATTAGGGTGCACTCGAAAAGGGAGAGAGAAGGTTGAGAAGGAGAGACAGATATTTTTTTTTTTACACAGCCTCTGCCTAGAATGCAGTCTGAGTAAAAAGATCAGAATGGAAATAAGGATTCATTCCCGTTCCAACATTTTATCTCCTTGATACCTAGATATTTTCATGGATCGCCTGCAGTCTAAATTAAACTGCAGGCAATCCATTAACAATGGGCTAATGACACAAGACATCAAGGCTAGAAATCTTTGGGTAATTATCCAAGGCACATGCATCATGGGATAGAAACAGGGAAATAAAGTGAGTTAACATGTGACTTAGGTGACATGGGATTGAGTAGTTCCATTCTTTGGGCCCCGTTATCATACAGGAATAGAAGGAACTGACCTGAACCAGAGTAGTTTATAAGACTCTGATGGAAAGTTGACACCAGGAGTTAGCAGCAATAGCGCCCAGGGGACCAATTGTCTGGCCCAATAGACAGCTGGGAACTCTGGGTGCTTCCAATTCAGTGACAAGCACCAATTAGAGTGCCATTCAATCTCTAACAAATGTAAAAAGCTGAAAGCTCCGCAATAATTAAGTGAAGGATTAAAATGGCACTTGCAGTTGCTTTTCAATTTTTTAAAATGACTGGGATATGGGACCCATTCCAGTTAGAAGAGAATGAAAATCCTCTATTTTGGACAGACCTGCAGATCCCCCAAGGGCTAAGGAAACAAGCTCTGCATTTTAAAATGCGTCACATCCTCTTTAGACTGTTAAGTATGCTGAAAATAGTTGGATTAGAACACAAACATCAGAGGCTCAAACTGTTTCTTTTCAACATTATTTCTTCCATGATGCTGCTTGTCATAATTTCACCAATAATTGGAGTAATTTGCTAAGTGAGTAGTTTGCAGAGAGTTCATTAAAATAGCGATAAGAAATTGGAAAACAAAAATAACACAATGAGGACCACTCTGACACTGTTCATTTGCTGGTTTAAGAAGCACATTAAAAATCCCAGTACTCCATTTATATCTCATTGAAGCAAAAAGGCATTCTTAATGTTTCCAGCAATTTGTTGTTAATTTGAATTGAATATACGTCAGAAATGAACAATTATCTTTGGATATGAAATCCAAGCAGCAGCATGCTGGATGCTGTAACATTTGAGCTTGGAGGTCAATATTCCACAAGGGCCAGCCTTTCAATCAAGCATAAGCCCAACTTTTCTCCATCAGGGAGGACAGACTAAAACTCCATCATTTGCATCTGATATATGTAGGCTCAAGTAAGTACCACTGGGTTGGAGATAAATCTTATTCAGCATGTTTTTAGGAGGGGAGATTTAGGAAGTCTGCAAATAATCAGATGATCAGTGTGCTGCAGTAATACCGGAGGGTCAATTGAGATCAGGGGGTTCCAGGAATCAGGGCAAGGTATACGTAGGATTTCTGCTGTTAGTCAGACATGTGAAGCAATAGATGTGGAGGGGTGTGGTGGGGAATGAGGGGCCTCCAAAGTGATCAAAAGAGAGGCAGATGATATTTTGATGCTTGGCAAGGAAGCAGTTGGTGAGTGGATCAATGGTAAATATGTTGATTATAAAATACTACTATTATTTTTGAAGTATTGTGTTCCCATTTGTCTAATGATAAATTCCTTCATTTTTCTCCAACTGATGTCACACTGATTGTTGTGCAGTTTTAAGTTATCTCTCTCCATTATTTCTGAAGTATTGAAATTACATTTGATATCCTTCATTTTGTGAAACTATTCTAGAAATTATGGAATAGTTAATACAGATATAAAAAAATGTTTGGACTTCTGCATGTATGTTTAAGTGTTCTTTGATTTTTTTCATTAATTTAATATTACAATTTTAATAATTAAAAAAAATTAGTACTTCGAAATGTTACACAAAGTACTTGTGTCAATATGGACCACAGCAGGCAACTTCATTCAAGTACTATACATCCAGAAGCAAATCTCATTAGGAATGCTCAGGTTCATCATCTTTCTACTGTCAAAAAAATCTGCCAACAAGTCCTTTTCCCCCACAAGCAGTTTTTTTTTCCAGCATCTCCAGTCTCTTGCATTTCCATTGTAATATGGTACAGGCCTTCAGCCCTGATGTTGGGCCAACCTAAATGAACCTACTCCACAGTCTAAACATTCCCTACCATACCTTCATAACCTTCTATTTTTCTTGTATCCGTATGCCTGTTTAACAATCTTTTAAATGTCTCAGTTGTACCAGCCTCTACCACCATCCCTGGAAATGCATTCCAAGCACTCATTAAATTTTGTGTAAAAGCAAAAATCCCTGACTTCCCTAAACTTTCCTGTCCTCACGTTGTACAGATGTCCTCTGGTGTTGGCTAATCTCGCCCCAGGAAGAAGGTGCTGGCTGTTCACCCTATCTGTGCTTCTCATAATCTTGTTGACCTCTATTATGTCACCTATTATCCTTCTTTGCTCCATAGAAAAAAATTCTTGGTCTGTTAATCTAGCTTCATACGGTAAATTTTCCAATCCTGCAACATCCAGGTAAATTTCCTCTGCACTCTCTCCATAGCTTCCACATCTTTCTGTAATGAGGTGACCAGAACTGAACACAATATTGCAAGTGTGGTTTAACCAGAGTTTAATAGAACTGCAATTTTACCTCAAGACTTTTGAACTCAATCCTGTGACTAATGAAGACCAGCATATCATAAGCCTTCTTAACTTCCCTATCAACCTGTGTGGCAACCTGAATGATCTATGGATTTGGACCCCAAGGTTCCTCTGTTCCTCCACACTGTTTTTTTTTTTTTTAAATTTTTTATTTTTCACACCATAAATCACAATAGCCATGATATACACTTTTTCTTTTCCACACATTTACAGTGACATTTTCTCCCTCCCCCCTCCCTCCTCCCAAGCTACCCCCCCATCCCCCCCCCTCTCATCCATTTTAGTTATACAATCTAGGTTGCATTAATTCAGTTAGACAATGTTGTCATTCAACAAAAATACACCAGAAATTCTACTGAGTCCATTCTTTTCTTTTCTTCTCCTTCCATCAACTTAGGTAATGTTTGTTCCCGGTAGGTTTTCGCTATTGTATTTAATGTAAGGCTCCCATACTTGTTCGAATATTTCAATATTATTTCTTAAACTATATGTTATTTTTTCTAATGGAATACATTTATTCATTTCTATATACCATTGTTGTATTTTCAAATTATCTTCCAATTTCCAGGTTGACATAATACATTTTTTTGCTACAGCTAGGGCTATCTTAACAAATCTTTTTTGTGCATCCTCCAAGTCAATTCCAAATTCTTTATTTTTTATGTTACTTAGGAGAAAGATCTCTGGATTCTTTGGTATATTGTTTTCTGTTATTTTATTTAATATCTGATTGAGATCATCCCAAAATTTTTCTACTCTCTCACATGTCCAGATTGCATGAATTGTTGTTCCCCTTTCTTTTTTACATCGAAAACATCTATCAGATACTGTTGGGTCCCATTTATTTAACTTTTGCGGTGTAATGTATAGTCTGTGTAACCAATTATATTGTATCATACGCAGCCTCGTATTTATTGTATTTCTCATCGTTCCAGAGCATAACTTCTCCCATGTTTCCTTTTTTATCTTTATATTTAAATCTTGTTCCCATTTTTGTTTAGTTTTACCATTTGTTTCCTCATTTTCCTTTTCTTGCAGTTTAATATACATATTTTTTATAAATCTTTTGATTAACATTGTATCTGTAATCACATATTCAAGGTTACTTCCCTCTGGTAAACTCAAGTTGCTTCCTAATTTATCTTTCAAGTAGGATCTCAGTTGGTAATATGCCAGCGCTGTATCTCCCGTTATATTGTACTTATCTCTCATTTGTTCAAAGGATAAGAATCTACTTCCTGAAAAACAATTTTCTATTCTTTTAATCCCTTTTTTTTCCCATTTTCTAAAGGCAAGGTTGTCTATTGTAAAAGGGAGTAGCTTATTTTGCGTCAATATTAGTTTTGGTATTTGGTAATTTATTTTATTTCTTTCTACATGAATCTTCTTCCATATATTGAGGAGATGGTGTAATACTGGAGAAGTTCTATGTTGTACCAATTTTTCGTCCCATTTATATAATATGTGTTCAGGTATCTTTTCCCCTATTTTATCTAATTCTAGTCTCGTCCAGTCTGGTTTTTCCCTTGTTTGATAAAAATCTGATAGGTACCTTAATTGTGCGGCTCTATAATAATTTTTGAAGTTTGGCAATTGTAAGCCTCCTTGTTTATACCATTCTGTTAATTTGTCTAGTGCTATCCTCGGTTTCCCCCCTCTCCATAAAAATCTCCTTATTATTTTCTTTAACTCTTTGAAGAATTTTTCTGTCAGTTGTATTGGCAATGCCTGAAATAAGTATAGTATCCTTGGAAAAATGTTCATTTTAATACAGTTTATCCTTCCTATCAGTGTTAGTGGTAGCTCTTTCCAATGCTCTAAATCGTCCTGTAATTTTTTCATTAGTGGATTGTAATTGAGTTTATATAATTGGCCTAGATTTTTGTTTATTTGCACACCTAGGTATCTTATTGCCTGCGTTTGCCATCTGAATGGGGATTCCTCCTTAAATTTTGAGAAATCCGCGTTATTCATAGGCATTGCTTCACTTTTATTTACGTTTATCTTGTATCCCGACACTTCTCCATATTCCTTCAATTTCTTATATAGTTCTTTTATTGATAGTTCTGGTTCTGTTAAGTACACTATCACATCATCCGCAAACAGACTGATTTTATATTCCCTGTCTTTTATTTTTATTCCTTTTATATTATTATCTCTTCTTATCGATTCTGCTAGTGGTTCTATAGCTAGCGCAAACAATAATGGTGATAGTGGGCATCCCTGCCGCGTTGACCTGCTTAAGTTAAATTGCTTTGATACATGTCCATTTACTGTCACTTTCGCTAACGGTCCCTTATATAATGCTTTAATCCAATTAATATACTTCTCCGGTAAACTGAATTTTTGCAATACTTTGAACAAGTAATTCCATTCTACTCTGTCGAAGGCCTTCTCTGCGTCTAAAGCAACTGCTACTGCCGGTGCTTTATTTCCTTCTACTGCATGAATTAAGTTAATAAATTTACAAATATTGTCTGTTGTGCGTCTTTTTTTGATAAATCCAGTTTGGTCTAAATTTACCATTTTCGGTACCTGTTCTGCTAATCTGTTCGCTAATAGTTTAGCTATTATCTTATAATCTGTGTTTAGCAGAGATATTGGTCTATATGACGCTGGTGAGAGTGGATCTTTCCCTTGTTTTAGTATCACTGTAATTATTGCTGTTTTACATGAATCTGGTAAGTTTTGTGTCTCATCAATCTGGTTGATTACATCCAGGAGGGGCAGTATTATTAGGTCTTTAAATGTTTTGTAGAATTCTATTGGGAGTCCATCCTCTCCTGGTGTCTTATTATTTGGTAAATTTTTTATTATCTCTTGTATTTCTACTGTTCCAAATGGTTCTGTTAATTTATTTTGTTCCTCTATTTGTAGTTTTGGTAGTTCAATTTTAGTCAAAAATTCATCTATTTTCCCTTCTTTCCCTTCGTTTTCGGTTCGGTATAATTGTTCATAGAATTCTCTGAAGTTTTCCTTAATTTCTTTTGGATTATATGTAATTTGTTTGTCTTTTTTCCTTGTTGCCATGTTCCTCCACACTGTTGAGAATCCTGCCATTAACCATGTATTTTGCCTTCAAGTTTGACCTTCAGCATACACTTATCCAGATTGAATTTCATCTGCCACCTTTCTGTCCAACTCTGCATCCTGTCTATATCCTGTTGTAACGTATGACAACATTGTATGCCATTCAAAACATTTCTAATCTTTGTATCATCTACTTAGAACCCAACATAAACATACTTACTTTTGATCCTTACATTACATTGCAAAATGGCACAGACTACCCCACCTCCCTATCTTGATTCTGACCTCCTCCCTCAAAGTGCAGACTTTACCCTCTATACTTCCTAGCATGCAATTCCTCTATCTCCCCAAATCACCCACTTTCCAAAGGTCCCTTCAACTCCATGACCCTCCAATCCCAAAATTCTTCCTTCATCCAACCATATCCCATGACCTTCTGATTGACCCAGAACCTCCAAGCTTCCCAATGGAGGCCCCTTTTTTATCCAACCCTCAGCCACCCCCGATCCTTGACCCATAGTCTTTCATTTCTTCCTTCCTACCTAACATCCACTCAGCTGAACATGTTCCATTGAAGAAAGATGCAATATGTTTTCAGAGCCTCAGATGTAAGTCAATACTGTCTCCAACTCAGACTGCATAAGAATTTTTGTTCTAGCTAAATCTAGGATGTTGTTTGACCAGGACCTCTGAAGCAACAGTCTACTGGAGGAACTCAGCAGGTCAAAGAACTCAGAGATCGAGGAGCATTAGTGGGAGAAAAAGAATGGTCAATGCTTCTGGCTGAAATCCTTCATTAAGATTTGTTTGATGTTCTACAGTCCAGCATCTGAAATCTGGCATGTGGCTCCACTGAAGATAATTTTAGCACACAAGTGGAACTGGTTTTCTCATATTCATTTTCTCATTGGCTCATTGAGTCTATCTAACTGTCAATCTAACTGCCTGATTTATTTCCATGCAATTTATTCTCTCTCTCATGTCATCCTAATTTTCCCAACATTCATCTGCACTTGGGGTAATTTACAGCAGCCATTGAACCTACCAAACATGTTCTTGGAACTTGAAAGGAAACCAGAGCACCATCTCAGAGAGTATGTGCATACTTCACCCAGACAACACTGAATTCAGGATTAAACTAGAGTATCAGGAGTTGTGAGGTATCAGGTGTCCTTGCAGCTTCACTGCACCTCCCATTCTGCAATCAGTCACTCAAGAGACAGTGTTAGTGCAGGTGAGCCTCACCTTGAGACTCCCTCACCACTTCAGTTACCTTGTTCACGTGTAAGTTCATCAGTCCTGAAAGTACTTTAGTTCTATGGAGTAATGTTGGCAAATTGGATATGCTTGACTAAGAACTACAACCCAGATTGGAGAGTTGAGGAGGTTCCTCAGCAAAGGAAAGCAGAGGAACCTGACTTCAGTTGTTGCACCCACCAGCAGTGGCAAAGGTTTGAAGCACGGTTGTGCGGAGGAGTGATGAAGGTTGGGAAAAACCACAGGGACCTGGTGAAGCCTTAGAAAGAGTCTTCCTGCAGGACAAACATCATCTGGGTGGGGCCACAGCCATTCCTACCTGTGAAATCTGGCAAGGCCACAGCCTCCACCTTTTTCTTAGAATAACACATGTCCCATTTTATCATTGTGAAATGGTGTTTTTTCTCCAACCCTGAACCCCTCCCCCTTTGGATGAACAGAGGAACCTGTGCAGAGGAACACTCCAGCATTGCTCCTGAGCTTGCAGTGATTGACAGAGGCCACAGGATTTGCAGCAAATTTGGGCTGATTGGAAAAAGATTGTGGGAGTTGTAATTCTTTATTCAGCAGCTTTCAGTTTCAAGGTGCATGTAACTGATGGTGAGGGAGAGGGGGTAGAGGCAAAGTGAGGGGGTGGGAGATGGGCAATAGGAAGGATGAAGAGTGCAACCAGGATAAAATCCTAAAGCTACATCTGCAGCTTTTATAATGGCATTGGAAAAGTTGGTGGTAAAACTTAATAGTTCTTATTTGACAATAATTAGGATTGCTTAAATATATTTAATGCATTTTCATGGTTTTCATAAGTTTAAATAAGTGCAATTCAAAAAGTAGGCCATATTTTCTCATGGGTGTGATTTCACGATAACTGCTTAGTGTGTCATATGTTCTTGCCAAATTCTTATCTATATTAATTTACTATGAGATATGATTAACCTTGTTTGATTGCTTGTTTTGCATATACTGTTTGGGGCAGTCCAAGCAATATACCCTGGAAAAATGGTGTAAGCTCACCCAATGATGTGGCTCTGTGGGTGCTGGCTGGGCCTCAGGATTAGATCAACATCAAAATTCCAAGGTTTAGTTTTTCACTAACATAATTTTCTTCTCCAAATTCTTTAAAATCACTGCCATTTCCCAAACTTCTACCCAACTTTCTCAGGATCATTTGCTTGAATTTCTCTAATCACAGTATAAAAATGGTAGCAAAATTACTAATGACACCTCATGTGACTGCATCAACAATCAATCAGCAAAGACCCCATTTCAAAGGCCCATTATCTCTCCATTGTTATCTAGCTGGATGGGACTACACTTCCTGAGTTCTATTCTTATCTCAGCAGCAGTTAAACAGTGACATCTGTCCCCATTGCTGTACCATTCATTCTGATGTTGTACAACGATTTGTCCTTGGTGCACTCTTGCTCTCTCTCTCTCTCTCTGCTGCAGTCTCTCAATGGTCAATGTGGTTGTCTGGCATTGAGCTCGGTACAGCAGGAATATCATTCAGTAAAACATCTGGGTGTCCAACGGCTTTGCTTGCAGGACTGTCACAGTTTTGAGCCACTAATTCTACCACTCTCCTTTGCAATTCACAATCAGAATCAGGATTTATTGTCATGAACAAGTCATGAAATTCAGTGTTTTGTGGCAGCATCATGGTGCAAACATACAAATTATAACCATCTTACAACAATACTATGCAAAATAAAATAATTATAATAATAAAAGAGCACAAAAAAGTAAGACAGTGCCTTTGGTTCATTGATTATTCAGGAATCTGATGGCAGCGGGGAAGAAGCTGTCTTTGTGCCATTGAGTGCTCGTCTTTAAGCTTCTGTACCTTTTTCTTAATGGTAGTAGAGTGAAGAGGCCATGGCCTGGGTGATGGGGGTCTTTGAGGATAGAGGCTACTTTTTAAAGAACTACCTCATGTAGATGTCTTCGATGGAGTGAACTCTGGTGCCTGTGATGTTGTAGGCCGAGTTAACAACCTTCTGTCCTAAGAATTGGCACCTCCATACCAGGCAGTGATGCAACCAGACAGAATATTCGCAAATGGTACACCTGTTTACGAGAGTCTTTGGTGACATACTGAATCTTCTCAGACACCTCACGAAGTATAGCTGTTGGCGAGCCTTCTTTGTGATTGTATCAATGTGGAGACTCAGGACAGATTCTTGGAGATGTTGACACCCCGGAATTTGAAGTTCTTGACCCTCTCCACTACTGAGCCTTGATGAGGACTGGGTCGTGTTACCCTGACTTCCTCCTGAAGTCCACAATCATCTCCTTGGTTTTGGTGTTGTTGAACACCAGGTTGTTGTCATTACACCATTCAACATGCTGATCTATCTCCCTCCTGTACACTTCCTCATTGCCATTTGTGATTCTGCCAACAACTATGATGTCATTGGCAAACTTGTAGCTGGCATTGGAATTTTGCCTGGCCACACAGTCATGGGTGTATTACAAGTGGAGCAGTGAGCTAAGCATGCATTGAATTGAATTGCTTATTGCCACATGCACTGAAAAACATTAAAAAAAACTTTGATTTGCATGCTATCCAGGGAAATCAACCTATCTTTGAGTACAAAAGGTAGTGGAAAATAAAACAAAAATGACAAACTCAAAAACTTTGGTGTTATATCTGTCTGCTGTGAACCAAGGACAAGACTGTTGGTACCCTCGGGCATTGCTCGATCGATATAACGGTGGGAGGGGAGACTTGCACAGGATTCAGCCTCCTGGAGCGTACCACTCCTCCTGGGCCTGGATTTCCAGGGCCACCTGCAGAGGGTCACACTTGCCTTCGGGGGGCCCCAATCTCCACTCACATTGCACCAGCACGCCAACCTATCAGCCCCGGCCAACCTGTGGCCTCTCCATACTGTGCATCACACATGTGGATGGATATATGTATATTCATAGAAAATCCATAATTAAGGTGATCTATTTCTAACACTAACACAGTATCATTCAATCAAAGCCTAAGCTCATTTCCTTGCAGAGATAACTATTCCATTGCACACCTCTTTTTTTCCACCACTTTAAACATTAGGCTATCCAAACCTCCTTTGCCAGAGTCTTAATTTGCAGCATGGCATAGTTATAGTTATCTTCATTCTTGTTCAATTTTATAATTCCCATCTGTCTTCAAATCCTCCTCCTGTCCCACTACTTTCTTCCTCTGTCATCTTCATCAATCCAACAATCCTCCATGATATCAGCATTCTCCTAAATCTGCCCATTTGACTATCTGTGATTTTAAGCCATTGCCTTCTTCGTAATTTCCTTCACACAGCCTACCTTTCAAACAAATAGTTTTGGTAATTTTCCCTAGTTTTGTATCATGTCATTCTGTTTGATTAGAATGCTATGAAGTGACTTGTGATGCTTTGCTCTGTTCAAAATGTAATATATAAAAGTGTTGCTATTGAATGGCCTGTTTCTCTGTTGTAAATCCTAAAATGCTATCGAAAGGCTATTTGAATTAGGGTGAATTACGTTTATGGAATGAGCATCATTCCATATGCATATCCATATGCAACAGCTGCAAATGTAATTCCATACACAGAAGAATTATCCATTTGAATTTTTTTATTTCTAAAGCCTAACTTCAGATGACAAAAACATTTGCTTATTTCCAGGTTCTAAAAGAAGAACATCTATGCATGGACCCCCTATGCTGCAATACAATTTAGCATTGCATACAATTATAAGTGAACATAAACCATACATCATAATAATAGTTTAGTGAGAGTTTTATAGCACAGAAACAGATCCTTTGGCTTAATTTGTCCATCTCCCCAAGATGGACCCATGTGTCTACATTTGGCCCATATCCTTGTGAAATTTTTCTATGCAGGACTTCCTAAACATTACAATAATGCCCACCATTACCACTTCCTCCAGAATCATTCCACATACCCATCATCCTCTGTGTCAAAAGGTTGCCCCTCACATTAAACCTACGGTCTGGTCATCATGGTCTGGTTTGGTAACTCGAGTGACCAGGAAGGCAGAAGGCTGAAGACGGTGCCAAACTAGCCAAGTTGATCACTGGCACATCTTTGTGAAAAGCTGCCCCAAGAAGGCAGCCGATAACAGAAAGGGTCCTCCATCACCCTAGGCACAATCTCTTCTAGCTGCTCCCTTCGGTCAGAAAATACAAAGCCTGAAGTTTAGCACCTCCAGGTTCAAGGCAATTTTTATCCAACAGCTATCAGGCTCTTCAACCTCTCCAAAACACAGTAAACCTAACCATAAACTAGTTTGGGACCAAAGTATCTGTTTGCATGAATGAAACATCATTTTTTTACTTGCACTGACTACAACTGTGAATATTTATCTATCTATTCTTTTATTCTTATTATCATTTCTTTCTGTCTTGGCATATTATGGTAATTTAATCTATACTATTGTGTCGTATATGTGTGTGTCTTATAAAGATATGTATCTTACCTTACTGGTTTGGCTGTAGCAAATAAGAATTTTGGAACATCTGTACATTGTATTTAGGTATATGAAAATAAATTCTCAGTACTCATTAAAATTCCCTTATCCTTGAAAAAAGGCAGTGATTATTGATCTTTTTCTATGGTCTTAATGATTTTATAAACCTCTACAAGGTTGAAGTGCCCCCACAGCCCCCTTGTCTTCAGGGATAAATGTCCTAGCCTAAGCAAACTCTTCTTATAACTCAAGCTCACCAGTCCTGGTAACATTCTTGTGAAACCTTTCTACATACTTTACAGCTTAATGATTCATTTCCTGTAGCTGGGTGCACACAATAAAGTGGTTAAATATCCTAAAGACCTTCACAGAAATTTAATCAGTCTAAAACTTCGACAAAACCAACTGAGAAAGTTACTGATGTAACCTTAACTTCAAAAGACACCTTCTAATAAAACATTCCAATAATACTGCTTCTTAACCACCCAGGTGTTTGAAATGTGTCATCGACAGTAATCTTCCCTTCAATTAGACCTCTTGAATGACAGATAATTCCATCTCTATTTGGAGGCCATTCAATATTTGTCACTGCTTTGATAAATTGAGATGCTGTAAAATAATAAAAATAAATCCTGTATAGTCAGAGAAACAGCTCCTCCAGCAAACCATCAAGTATCAATCTATACGAATCATCTTTAGCATCACATGATCTGCGATATTCTATGCCTCAATGCAGGCTCAGATGTCTCTTAAATATTGTTGAAGTCTCTTTCTCCATCACTCTTTCAGGCAGCGCATTCCAAATTGTAACTACTCTCTGGTGAAAAAATTCCTTCCTGTGTTCCTCTCTAGAGCTCTGATTCCTCACATTAAATCAATGCCTCAAATACTTGGCTTACTTCCTCAGGTCTCAAACATGTAGTCTACGTTCACAAGTCTTGTACACCTGATCAATGCCCTGAGGTTTTGGTGTCTGATCAATCATCTAACAATTCCCTTTTTTGGCAAAATTGGTTTTATTAATTTGTGGGATGGCAAATAGTACTCAGTTATAAATTTATCAAGTTGATAAGGGTTTGGAAATACACGAGATACCAACTGACAATCTGTCAGGACTGTTGGAAGAACCGTTTTCCTTAAGGATCTTGTTTGTTTATTTCACTTAACTCAAGCTCACAATGCACAACTCTGTATCCCACAGATAGTTCAGGAACTTCCTCGCTCTATGCATAATTTTGCAACAGGGAAGAACTATGTGCATGTAATTGACTCACCTGCTCATGACCAAGTATTCTGAAGTGATGTACTTCTTTAATAAGTGAATCTGGACAGCCAGCTGTAGAAAAAAATAAATAAGGTTGATGTATAAATTTTGCTTCCATAATGAAATATAAACATAGAATGCCATAAATACTCAGCAGGTCGGGCAACTCTTGTTCTTTGGCTGTCTTCTCTTCCCAATAAACAGGGACACAACCAGGTGAAGTAGTGATTCACATCTATTTCTTCCATTTAGCGCATTGTATTTGCTCATGATGTGGTTTCCTCTACACTAAAAAAGGCAATTGCAAATTAGAGAAGAGTCAAAGAACAAGAGTTGCATCTCCTGCATTTGCTTAGGAAGATGCTGGTGAAAGGAGGGGTGTTGGAGACTAATCCAGGAAGGAATGATGAAAGAAAAATATATCTGAGAGCAGCCTTCCATTGAAACTGGCAGAAATTACAAACTGATAGCTGTGATCAAAAAGCACCCTTAATCAGCATCACCACCAACTGTGTCATTCAACTTCTCAGTCACCACCATATCACAGACATCACTCTTATTCTCTTCAACCCTGCCCCTTTATTGCAGCTTAAAATATGTTTCATTTCTAAATTCTCCTCATTCTAATGAAGGATTATCGACCTGAAATGCTGGCAGTGTTTCTTCCTCCGGGGATGCTGTCTGATCTGTTGAGTATTTCTGGCGCTCAATGTTTATATTTCAGATTTTTGCTTTTCATTTTTATTCTATCATTTGGGAAAAATTCAGTAATGCACAGTTAGGAAGGAATATTGAGTTTGAAAAAGTATTTTTTCTCTATTAGTCTTGCTTAGACTGAAGATTCAAGTACTGTAGTTGAAGAGGCAAATGAGAGAGTGAGAGAAGTGAAACCATAATAATAATTATCACAGGTGATCTGTCTGGAGGAAATGTTGTTATGAGCCCAAAGGACCCCAAAACCCAGCAGCAATAGACATTCATCAAGACAAGTAGTTACTTAAACAAAAGTTGTTTTTAATGATCTTAACATGAAAATTGAATCAAATTTTAACTTATCTCTATACTTAACTAACCCAAATTAACTCCCTTCTAATTCTAAATGCACATGTATGATGTGTGTGTAAATTTAAGAAAAGTTATTTGGTTCACAGTTCAATCTCACTTCTCCTTCTTTCAAGTTCTCCGGTTGCAGGAAATTCTTATACTGTGCACAGAATTTAACATGTATAAAGTTTACCAGGCTTTGGTGCTCGAAAGGTAAATGTTTACCACTCAGAAGGTTCTTGTAGGGTTTGCAGAGAGAGATATTTGTTGTCCCAGGATGTCCACAACTGAGGTACCACCATTAGTCACCTCAAAGTCTCGCTGATGAAACTTGTCCCATCAGGGTTCTCCAGATGGTAACTTCTTTCTTTCTTTCAGGCTATCACAGAGTACCTTTCTATTCCTCTTATTCCAAGAGAAACATCAGACAGATAGCACTTCCAGCCATTTGCCACTCTGGAACTTTCTGTTTCCCACCAGCTTTTCCTGGCTTGTTTCAGCCATGACTGTTCAGTCTCTTTCATTGTCACACACACACACACACACACACACACACACACACACACACACACACACACACACACTGGCTGAGAGAGCTTGTTGTGCTTGTCTTCTCTCTCTCTCCAACTGCTAGAAAGCCCATGTGACTTTCTCTCTCTCTCTCTTGCAAAAACCTCCACCTTCTTCAGCAAACCACATGAGTTCTCCTTCTTGGTCAAGCTGTTATCTTAGGTAAACAAAACCCAGGTGTGACCTTTCTGTGAGCACTCTGTAGGTACTTGCAAACACCCAGTTTGTCTCCTCCAAGACAATGGTCTATTCATTTCATGACATCATTTCAATTAGCACCTACTTGTGAAATGTGCATAAAATTCTCCATTGTTTCTGTAAAGTTCACTGAATATTAATTCATCAGTATTTCAAATAAGATTTATTTGTATGTATGTATGCAACCCATTCTAATCTTACCAAATTCCTCCCAATATTTATCCATTACAATGAAAAAATATATAAAAGAACAGTAAGAACAACACTGGAGCTGTGAATTTGTTGAGGGTGTGCAGTAGCTGAATTCAGCATTAAGTTCAGGGCCACATCATTCCTGGTGGGAAGGTGAGATGATGCTCCTCCTCCTTGTGTTAGGCTTCACTAGAACACTATGTGGTCAAAGACAGACAAGCCAGAGTGGGAGTGAGATGGAGAAAGATCCAGATCATCCTTTAGCTCAACCCTATCTCTCATATTCTCTTTGTCTCGTTCACTCTTCCTTCTCTACAACTTCAAGTAAGTTTGATTTCTAATTTTCATAGTTTTATTGAAAAGCAATTGTAATATTAACTCCCTTTCTCTATTCATGGATGTTGTTTGATCTGCTGAGTATTTTCTATATTTTCTTTATTCAATCTAATTTTTACTTTGTCCACCTTGAAGCAGTCTAACAGACTAATTTTATAGCCGACACATTCAATTAAGGCTGTGGTCACTTTATTCAGAAATACAGTTTTATTAGTTTCCTTATTGCTTTTATGATTGTAGTACTTTATAATACCTCCATTTCTCCTTTCAAACATAAGGTGCTTCATATCATCCAAATGCACAATTATTCGTCTCACCATCACAAAGTCCATCATTGCTCAGATAATGGAACAGTTCATGCCTGAATATTGTAAGTGCTGGACAAAATCAAGGCTGAAGCTAATAAATGTCAAATTACATTTGTGCTACATAAATACCAGGCAATGACCATCTCCAAATACTGGGAAGCTTCTTCTGTTTTATTGCTATTCCCATAATCAATATCCTTTTGATTACCATTCACCAAAAACTAGACAGGCCACAAAGATATCATAGCTACCAGACTAAATCAGATGTTTACTATCCTGCGATGTGACCAAGAGACTAAAAATTTCCATATATGGTTCAACTTAGAATTGTAATTAAGTGCTCTATATTTTCCTCGATAAGTAGAGTTTCACAGTGCTCAATACCATACAGGATAAAGCAGCATTTCATCACCTACCCAGCACCTCAAGCATTTACTCCCTCTATCAGTGGTGAACATTGGCTGCTGAGATGTTTCTTTTATTGAAATAAAGAAATAGGTTATTTTAAAACAACTATATTTTGTTAACTATTGATTCAAGGCAGTATGTTGGCATCCATCTTGAATCCAACCGAAGTGGCCACAACCTCATCTCTGACTTCCTCTAGTAGTCAGGATTATTACTAGCACTCTATCATTACATCCCCTTTCCTTCAGATGTTTAATCTAACAACATGAAACACTAATACAGTATCCATTTCAATTTAAAGTTCAACACAAATGTAAACACATACATCAGCAGCACATTTTTTAAGTGTGCAGTTCTCTTTTAGAGATTCAGTCTGTCAGGTGCTTTGATAACATATGTGGATCTTCTTAATATGGGTACTTGTGTTGGCTCTGCTGGTCCACAACTGTCTAGCACTGGTGGTATTTCCTCTGTTGCTGAGCAGACTGCATTTGTCTGTTCTGACTGCATTTGTCTGTTCCTGCAGAGTCTCTTGGATTTTCAGCAGGCTCCTTCGATTTCTTCTCTGTATTTGAACCTCCTCTGTTCTGACCATGTAGAATCTTGGATTTTCTGCCTCCAGAACAGTAGCCTTTTTGTCCCAAGTGCTGGAATCTCTGATTCTCACTGTCACGTTGTGCCAATGGCTCTAAGCTTCTTGCTGACTTGTCATAGTTTGCTTATTGTCTCCATTGCAAATGCTTTTGTATCCATTCGACATTTTTGACATCTCTGTTCTAGTTTAGGTCTGAGAATAGGGAAGTGTGGTGCATAATCCACATCCCATCAGAAGCCCAGTGAGTGACGTAACATGCCAGATTCAAGTGGTGCAGCTCTGTAACTCAATAGAGTTAGAAACAGATCTGAGCCTCTGTCTAGTGCTTTCTTGAGCAACTGTAACTATGTGAACTCGTTTCTCACTTTACAGTTTGTGGATGCAGATGACATGAAGTCACGTTGAAAATCGTACTTTTTTAAATAAAATGTACTGAAATAATAAGAATACACATTGATTTGGATTGCTTTGTAGCTTTTTGGGGAAGGTAGGAGTTTTTTGGGGAAGGGAGGAGTTTTTTGGGGAAGGGGTGGGGTGAGAGGATGTTTAAGTTAGTTTTTCTTTAGTTTTTTTCCTTTTTTCTTTCTTTTTTATATATAAATTTAACATGTATTGATTATTTTGTATAATATTTTGATATAAAACTATACTTATACATGTGTTTATTATAAATAAAATATGAAAAAAGAAAATCATACTCTTGAAAATTATGGAATTCTCTACAACTGTAGCATAATCACTGTAGACAATTTGAGGAATTCCATGTTTTCATATATTTGATCACACAACCAGCAGACGCTATAGGAAGCAGCATAATCTCTGGATAGTTTGATAGATTGTAAATAAACAGCAAGTAATTATTTCCAATGTGGAACGGATCAGTCCCAACTTTCTGCCATGGTTCCGCTGGTAAGTCAGTTATGATCATGGGTTCCTTTGCTGCTTTGTGTGATGTTTCAGACAGGTTTCACAGCTTGAGATATTCTGTCAATGTCAGCATTTATCCCTGGCCAATAATCAGCAGTTCTGGCCCTCCTCTTGCTTTTTTTCCATTCCAAGGTGCCCCTCATGCACCCTTTTTAGCATCGCTTGTCACAGTGATTGAGGAATGATAATTTTGCTCTGAGTAGAGCCCATTGACAACACTCAGGCTGAAATTGAAGGCCTTCCTTCATTCAAATTCTTGATGGCCTTCTGTAGAACTGTGTCCTTTTCTGATTTAGCTGTGATCTGCTTAGGTTTTAAGTCAGATATGGGAAGTGATTCAGTGATCAAGATCATGTGGAGATTCACAATCTGTCTCTATGGAACTTTCATTGTGTCCTTCACTCTGTGTCATTGCCCTGGATAACGCATCAGCTAACACAACAAGTTTCCCTGGTGTGTACACTCTCTTGACTAGGCTTAAGTTTTGACATGCTTTGTCATCCAGCAGTGATTCATATCCATCTGGGACTACTGTGAACTTAAGGTGGTGCTTTTTGAGTTTACATGTACCTTTCGTGTTGATGCTCTGACAATTGTAGGCTTTGAGCTGTACAGGATATGCATGGATGTATGGCTTTATCTTCATTGTCCTGATGTTGCACTCACAGATCAAATTGACCTTTGTCCCCATGTCCAGCTTGAAAGGGATATTTGTTCTATTTGTATGTAATGACACAGTCCACTTATCCTGCTCAACTCTGTTCATGCTTGGCTATTTAGTATCTGTTGGTTTAGAATCTTTTTCCACTACCATGTCCATGAAGAGTGCATCACTGAGAGCAGATTCTTCTATAGTATGTATAGGGTGATTTCATTTCCGTTTTGTTTCCCTTTGGAAAAAAACATTGCTTTGCCCTTTGCACTTACTACAGACTTTTTCATAGGCAGGGTAATGTTTTGGTGCATGTTGAGTGCCACATCATTTACAAATGAATGTCTCTCCTTTATTTTGATGTTTCCTATGTCTCATTTTTTTGTTTATGTGTGTGGACACACTGACGCTATGTCTATGCCTTCATTTTCACTGACTTTTGTACTCTCACTGAAGTTTTTCACCTGCTGCAGAGCTAATTCAGTGGTGTGGCACATCTTCACAGCTCCACCTAAGGTAAGCTCTATCTCTCTCACTTTCTTATCAATAATCCTGAACACAATTTGATCATTGATCATTGAGTCTTGCAGTGGTCTTGCTGTTAATTTCGTTTGTTAAAAAAAGTATCAATGCTCTCTCCCTGCAGCTGTGAGCATGAGCAAAACACATCTCTGAAACATTTCATTTTTCTTTGGTGAAATCAAACATCTTAATAACCTTGTTGAACTTACCCTAATCATCTGCCTCAGCAAAAATGAAATGTATTGAAAACCTCTAGTGCTGGAGGTCCTGCCATAGTAAGCAGCAGTGCAATCTTCCGTGCATCAGGTTTGAATCTTTGTTTGAACAGTCTCCACTTGTGGTTGACATTTCCAGACTAATTTACAGTGTGAGGATTCTTTGCACTCTCCATATCTCTGCTGATAACAACTGATATACGCTCGGCCCACTCCTGGTGTTTCTTTCACTCCTGGTACCATGTGATATTTCTTTCATTGTAATAAAGAAACTGGGTTTTTTAAAAAACAATTATATTTTATTAGCTATAGACTCAAGACGAAGTGGAGCCAGCCATCTTGCCACAACCTAGACTTGACTCCCTCTAGTGGTCAGGAGGATCACTAGCACTATCATTACAGCTGCACCATGCACCATCTCAGGATGGACTTCAACAACTTGCCAAGGCTTCTTCAGCAGCATCTCCAAAGTTCACATCTCTTGGAAAGGTGTGTGGGGGCACTGCAGTCAGTAGATTTCTCTCTTAGTTACTTGGGAAAAGGTTGTCAATCCTTCATTATCATTTGGTCAAAATCCAGCAAGTCCTTAGCTAACAGTACAGTCGAAGTATGACAATGCAAGAGGTGCAATGATTTAAGAAAGAAGTTGACCACATCCTGCAGAAGAATAAAATGAAATAAGATGCTTATATCAGGATCTGTACGTATATTTTTTCACACGCCTTTGGTTTACACTATCAGAATAATCTTTGAATTCATAAGGTATCTCATGAATTTTATCTCTCCTTCCAGTATGTTATGAATTTAGTCTTCTAGAAATAAACTGCAACGGTCCTGGTGTTGAGTCTATAAAACTCCTGTTCCTTCCCAAAGTAGCTTCTTTAATCCAGTTTACTAAAGTAATGGAGAAACTTGGCAGGTCACAGAGCATCCATAGAACGTGAAAGGCAGTCAATGTTTGGGCTTGAACCTTTCTTCAGGAGTGCTGAAAATCAGGCAGATGCCTGAATAAAAGAGTGGGGGCAGAATGGAGGAGAGTGGGGTGAAGGCGAAGGGGAGGAACACAGATGAACAGGTAGGGGTAATCGGGGGATACGCCTTGAAACTCCTACTTTTCCTTCAGCCAATTTATAATTTCCTTTTTTTTATCCAAACTCTCAACACCTCCCTTCCCCATACAGAAAGTCTCAAAGCCCTTTGCTTCTTTCTTAACATTAGACCAAACCGGTCCTACTCCACCTCCTGGAGAACTTGTCCTCATCCTCTATAACTTCTCCTTTGACTCATCCCACTTTCTCCAAGTTAAAGGGGTAGCCATGGTTACCCACATTGGTCCCAGCTATGTTTGCCTTTTTGTTGGCTTTGTGGAGCAATCGATGCAAGGCTCCTCAACT
The DNA here is from genome assembly GCF_036971445.1 of Narcine bancroftii. Taxonomy (NCBI): domain Eukaryota; kingdom Metazoa; phylum Chordata; class Chondrichthyes; order Torpediniformes; family Narcinidae; genus Narcine; species Narcine bancroftii. The sequence goes on along the minus strand of NC_091472.1, from coordinate 94,191,202 downwards.
CTTCCTGTGCTACATTTTGTAACTACATTGGTCCTGCCACATGTGCCCATGATAAGATTGTCAACTTTATCCACTTTGCTACTAACTTTCATCCTGACCTCAAATTCACTCAGTCCATCATTGGCGACACTGTTCCCTTTGGTGATCTCTGACTCCATCTAGGGAGATAAACTTTCTACAGACATTTTCTACAAACCTACCAGCTCCCACAATTACCTTGACTACATTTTTTCCACACTGAGTGTTTTGTAAGGATTCAATTCCTTTCTGTCAATTCCTCTGTCTTTGTCACATCTGCTCCCAAGATTAGTTTTTCCATTACAGATCAGCTGAGATGTCCTCATTCTTTTTTTTTAACTTTTTTATTTTTCACACCATAAATCACAATAGCCATGATATACACTTTTTCTTTTCCACACATTTACAGTGACTTTTTGAGATGTCCTCATTCTTAAAGAAATGTGGCTTCCCCTCTACCACCATCAACTCAGCCCTCACTCCTCCATTTCCTGCACATTGGCCCTGGACCCCTCTGCCCTGAGATGCAACAAGAACACAGGTGCCACTCTCTTGGGTCCAGACCCTGAGGTCACAGGCTGATTAAAGCCTATACAGAGGCACTGGGAGTTGGTGGTAGAACCTTGTGGAGGAATACTGCATCTCCTCTCCCCATTCTCCATGGGTCTTCACCAGCAGCAACACTGCTGTTGGAGTAGCTCCAGCAGAACTATCATTTTTTTTTAAACTTGGAACTCCCCCTCTTCACTACATGGTACTTCTAGCCCTCTCTTCCTTAAAACAACATATATATTTTAAGTTATATTTTGGTCTCCTGCCTTAATACTTCACAACTAATAATTCGACTAATAATTTAAAGGTTGGGGGACATTCTACTATATTACTGCAAGTTGTAATTGGTTTTTGCTATTTCTGAAAGGCCTGTTGCTTTTGTTTTTCCCTGAGGAACATTTTCGTCTATTATCAATCTTTCATTGATCCTCTGATTCAGTCTTTAAATTTCTCACCTTTCATTGACTGCCTTACTATTGTGGCTCTGGAATAATATCCGTGTGGAGTTTGACCATTTGCCGCTATGCATATTCCCCAGAGTTTCATTTTGGCAACCTGATCACCTTAGCAGCATGTTCTCCTCTTAGTCCCAGTGGCTAATTGAAGTACAGTGCAGTATGAAACATCCATCATTCCCTTTCACTCTATAGGCTTTGTTTTTGGTGTTCACTGCTCTCCTTTGGAGTTAGCCTTAATTTAGAAGTTCTTCAGCAGCTCAACCAGTTCCTTTTCAAATCAGTTAATTCACAAAACATTTTCAGGAGATTGCATGGTCACAAGTAATTCCTTTGGGATGTGCAGACACTAAGAGGGTGAGGAAATTGGGTTAAAAGGAGTGCCGTTTACAAGATTAAAATTTAAAATAAATTTAGTCCCAATTTTAAATAAAAATGAGTGGAATAATTTGAAAGGGTGGCATCACCATTTTTTAGAACAACTGCTATTTTTCTAATTACCTGCACAATATGTTGCATTAGGTTGGAAAAGGAAGCAGCTCCCATAGGTCAAAAGATCAAATGACAGCCCAATTAGAATGATTAAATCAGATCTAACAGTGCTGAAGTCAGTGACTTTCCCTCATTTGCAGTTCTGATTTCTTGCGGTAGTCCATTTCATTTTATTCCTGACACAAAACTTGCACTGAAATTATGATGCAGTGACACAATGATAATGGGAAGACAGTTCTGCAAGACATCACCCTCCACCCACTGTGGGAAATTGACCTGACCAGATTTGCCAGGTAGACTGATACAAGTCATTCACATGCTCGCTCCATGTGCATCTGCATGAGGATCCTGGCTACAGCTGCAAGTGTATTGAGATCTGGGAGTACTGTAGACGTTAAAGAGCAGAAATGCTGGATGGGGACCCTACTCTTGAACACAATGGAATGTGAAGGCTATTCACTTACTTTTCCTGGCTCCACATTTGGATTGTATTTTTGCTGATTGAGTTAAGCATTGGAACAATTGAAAAGGGTCTTGCAAAGGGGAGCAGGATTTTAACTGACACCAGTTAATGAACAGAGAAGCTGGAAAGACTCAGTGGGTCAGGCAGCATCCACAGATGGAAATGGACAGTCAACATTTTGGATAGGGACCCTTTATCTAGACTGGTCTCAATAAAGAGTCATGATCTGAAACGTTGACTGACCATTTCTGCCTGACCCAGAGTCCCTCCAGCTTCTCTTTGTTCACTCAAGATTCCAACATCTGCAGTTTTAGTGTTTCTCCATTATACAAATTAATCTTATCTTTCAGTGGTATTGGTGTGTAATTGAAGTTCCCAACATTGGAAGCTCAGCGGCAGGTTAGTTCCTGAGAAAGGTTTGCTTCACAGCCAAATCCACATGACTGGATGGGTTATCTGGAAGTGTGATGAAGGGAGATCTCCATTCAGGCACAGAGAGCCCTTGACATAAGTAAACAGACCACATAGCAGAAGAAAGTCAAGGTGTCTCAAGCTCACTGGCCAAAGTAGATGAAGAGGCTGCACAATCTCAAGGAAACTATGATATTAACCAAACGGACTGTAACAGAATGAATCTTAGTAAAGGCAACTAACAAACAAATGTACATCATTATCTCAACACTGTTTTGCCACAATATTACACCTCACTTCCCATGGGAGTGGATCCACTCTCAGAAGCAATAGCTATGTATTCAGCCTACAATCCAGAACCTAGGTCACCTGAGCTTCAGGAGTTGAGCCACCTATGCAGATAATGCTTCAGTTTGCACATGCTCAGAAGCCAAGCTCAAAAGCATCACTGACTCATTTACTGAAGTATCCTAGAAGATGCGCCTTAATTCAAAAACAGTGCAATGGGATGGCTTTGTGAACCTCACACTGCTGCACCAATAAATGTGCATAAGATAACTGCTTTCTTGAAGAAGTTCAACTTCCTCACCTCCTCCTGGAAATTGCTGGCCCACTTTTGTTCAAAGTGGAGAAGCATTTGGGATGGTAATCAATTTCAATCCAAGTTCAAGTACACGTACAACCTGATGAAACAGTGTTCTCTGGTCCTTGATGCAAAAACATGCAAACACACATCCAGACATAACACATATTGGCAAACAATACATATGCAGCACATCTATAAATTTATAAAAATAAATAAGTATTGTTTAATAAATAGTAGAGTCTTGGAAGGTTTGTACAAGAAATTCATTCAGTTGTTCACCAGTCTCACTGCTCAAGGGGAAAAGCTGTTTCTCAGCCTGCTGGTTCTGCGTCTAATATTCCTGTTTCTCCATTATACCCTGACAGCAGTACTTGAAAGATGGTGTGTGCAGGGTGGTAGGGGTCCTCAATGATTTTGTGAGCCATCTTCAAATGATCCTGGTCGATCACGTTGATGTGGGGGAGAACTCCCTGCACTCTTCTGGTTGTGTGGATTGAACTCTGATCCAATGCTCTTCAGCAAACATACCACACTGTGATGTAGCCGGCCAGGACGCTTTCCATGGAGCTCCTGAAGAAGGTTGACAGAATGGTGGCTGGTAGGCTTGCTGGCCTCAGTCTTCTCAGGAAGTGCAGTCGCTGCTCCACCTTCTGGGCAAGTGAGGAGATGTTGTATGTTCAGAATAGGTTATTAGTTAAGTGGACTCCTCAAATGAGAAACTTAAGGCCATATATTGGGAGTAAACAGAGACCCTGCATAAAAGATGGAGGGAATGCACCACCTTCACAGTCTATCCTCCCAGCCCATCCCAGCAGCCAGTGGAGGCCAGAGAGGCCAAGGAAAAATAAGATGTTGCTAGTTCAAACCATTTCAGCCACATGTTATCTTTAAACTCCCTTGGGTCCTTGAACCATATGTTTATAAGTCCTTTGGCACACTGACTTTGTGTCAATCATCAAATTCTAAGTTTACACTAATCCTACTCTAACTCTTTTTATTCTCCCACCTTTCTATCATCTCCTTCCAGGTTCTACCACTCAATTACTCAGAAGAGGGGAATTTATAGTGGCCCCTTAATTTAACAACCACATGTCTTTGCCATTGGGGAAGAAAGCAGAATATCTGAGGAGTCTACACTGTCATAAGGAAAGCATGCAAACACCACACAAACAGTAACTGAGGTGAGAATTGAACCTGGGTGTCGAGCTGTGAGACTGCCTTGCCACTGTGCTGGGTTACTGTTGAACTGAGTGCAATGGCTGTGTGGTTGTCCTTCTGAACACATCATTGTAAATTTGGCCATAATTAAATTAGCAAAATTCTCTAATGCCTCTCTATATCTGGGAATTTAACTCCAGATATGCTTTACAATTTGTTCTGCACAATATTTAACATGACAGTTTGTTTCATTCCTAACACTTTTGCTTTTGAGTCGGAAGATCATAGGTTCAAATCCCCTTGAGTATGTACATGTAATCTGGTCCTATTAGCATGACATTTTTAGAAGAGTAAGATTTGCGTTCCATCATCAAGTATTTTTTATTGCTCAACCTCACCAGTAAACCTGTTTGTTAATCTGTTTTGCTGTTACACCTGGGACCTGATTGTTTCTGCCCCAACTCCTTGGATAGCAGTGGGTGCATGTCAATGTCACCTTTGCAAAAAAATACCATATGAACACAAGGTTTACTCCTTCATAAGACAGTGCCCAAGGTATCCGTGTGATAAATCTGGAGTAGATGTGCACCAAAGCCATTTTTAAATTACACTTAAATATAGTTTATGTAATTTCCAACTATCCCAGTCATATATCATTGGAATTAAACAGGAAAAACTACAGATTCTGAGGTCAAGTGCCATGCACAAATATGCTGCAGAAACTCAGCAGGCCACGCAGTATCAATAGGAAGTAAAGAGTATCCAATGTGTCGGATCTGGGCCTTTCAATGGGAATAAGAAAAAAACCAGGCAGATGCCTGAATAAAAGGTGAGGGAAGGGAGAGGAGGGAGGAAGGGGGAAGGAACACAAGCTAACAGGTAAGAGGTCACAAGTGGATACAGGTGGGATGGTAGAGGAGAGAAATCTTATGTGACAGGGGAAGAAGGCTGAAGGCTATAAAGCAGTCACTCACTGATAGGAGAAGGGTGGGAAGTGGGTGGGGAGCTACAGGGAATGAGACAAAGGTGTAGGGAATGAGAGAGACAATGTGCGAGGTGGTTAATAGAAATTATGTTTTATGCCTTTTCCACAAAATTGCTGAATAAAACAAAAAAGATTACACAGTGTTGTTTATGTAGCAAAGGTAAAAATGTATAAGCAACATTTTAGGCCTGAGCCCTTCATTGAGGTATGAGGTAAAATCAAGCAAGACCTGAATAAAATAGTAGGGGAGGAGCACAGAATAACAGGCAAGAGGTGGATATGGGTGTGTGTGTGTGGGGGGGGGGGGGGGGGGGGAAGCACAAGAGATAAAAGGTTTTTCTTTTTAAAATATTTTTATTACATTCAACATAATAATTCTAATATATATTATTTTTTTATATATATAAATAAAATATTGTATATAGGATTATTATTGTACTAATGTAACAAAGGAATATCAGAGCATATACATATGATGTAATTAAAATAAATGCACTTTACTATAAATTTAATCCATAATTGTTAATTTGACATTATTTGTTAAAAATTATGCCTATAAACCACTCAAGTTTCATCATACCTTGGTATGATATCTAAGTAATTGTTATGATCTAGGACAATCATAATTAAACCATATATGATCAATTTTTCTAAAAAAATAAAAAAAAAACCTGAAATACTAATCTAACCTCTCACTCTAATTAAGATTACTTAACAGGACCAAAAAAACCCAAAAATGGATCAAGAGGTGACCCTCAGAGGACAGAAGGAGCATCACTGGAGCACCCAAAATACCTAAAACTGTCAATTGTGATAGTATTCTAGGAATGGGCCCCTTATCTTTTCAAACTGAAGCTTTCTACCTTCAATATTGTATCTAATTTTCTTTAAATTATGCCACTCAAGCCTCTGTGCATGAGTCGGAGAGAGTTCATCTTTCCATTTCATTAAAACGGCTCGTCTGGCTATCAACGTACTGAAATCTAGAACTTTCTTTTGAGATGCCGACATGAGAAAAACCAAACAAGGCAATTAAAAGACATGAGCCTATTTTAATCTTAAAAATTATTGATAAAGATTGAAAGATATTCTTCCAATATCTTCTTAAAGATATTTTGCACTTTTCATGAAGTGGGTCAACATCTTCATTTAAACATGATTGTTTTCCCTGTTATATTTTCCCTTGCAACCGCTGCAATCGTGTCTGCCTGTCCCGCATCGGACTGGTCAGCCACAAACGAGCCTGCAGCTGACGTGGACTTTTTACCCCCTCCATAAATTTTCGTCCGCGAAGCCAAGCCAAAGAAAGAAGAAGAAAAGAAAGAAGACAAGAAGAAATAACCAAATGTAATGAATTGAAGGATTTGGAGATAGGCTTGAAAAAAGTACAAAAATTTAGGTAGAATGTTCATTTTAATCAAATTAATACATCCAATCATGAGAAAAAAGCCAAGAAGTGATGGGGGTGGGGGTGGGAGATAGATCTCTGAATGGAGAGGGCAGGAGGTGCAGAGCTGAAGTAAAGGAGACAGAGGGGTGGGCAAGAGAGGGAGACAGGAGAGTGGCCTAACAGGAACTTTATGTTAATACCGTCCATTTGGAGACTGCTGAAATGGAAATGCAAGGTGTTGTTCCTCCAGTTTGTAGGTGGCCTCATTTTGGCATTACATGAGGCATGATACATGATACATCAGAGTGGGAATGGTTTGTGGAATTAAAATCGTTGGCCACTGGGGGCTGCTTACTGTTTCACCAAACAGAGTAAAGGTGCTCAAGAAAAAGATCTCCTCGTATGCATTCATTCTCACCGAACTAGAGGAGGCCACATTGGGAACATTGGATGCAGTAATAATTACAGATTCATAACTGAACTGTTGCTTCACATGGAAGGATAGTTTGGGGCACAAATAGTGGCGAGGAGGAGATGCAAGTGCGGACACAGCAGTTGGTATCGGGGGGGGGATTAGTGGAAAAGGATGAGTGGACAAGACAGTCCTGGAGGGATTGGTCCCCCATGGAAAGTGGAAAGTGGAGTGGAGGGGATTATGTATCTGGTTGTGGGATCTTGTAGTGGTGGTGGTGGAAACTGCGGAGGATAACATGCTAGATGCAGAAACTGGTGGGGTGGTATGTGTGGGCATTGGGAATTCCTTCCTTGTTGCATCTCAGGGTGGAAGGGATCAAGACAGATATGTGGGAAGTAGTGGAGATATGTGTGAGGGCTGAGTTTGCTTCTAATGAAAATTCTTAGTTAAGATGCTGTTATATCCAAACCCCAGTTCATGCTGGTAATCTCCCTCCATTTCCACTTTCTTTTTGTTCATGTGGGCACATTTACCCAACACTTTATACTGGAATGAATGGTCCCCTGCAGAATTAAAGATTGGCAATCCCAGACCTTAACAGATTATGATCTATTAGCTATTGGATCAGATACGAGTTGGGGGGTGGGGGGAGGAAGTGGAAGTGTAGATATAAGGAGGATGAAAAAGGCAATGAGTCTGAATATTATTACATACAGAAAGACCTCTATTTACGATGTTCCAACTTACAATATTTTAAAGTTAATGATCAGAATCCGTTTTGAATAAAAGTGACGGGGTCTACCTGTATCAACGTGGTTTTCTGAAGGAAATGCTTCTGTCCAATCAGAGCATGCAGATCAGTTTCCAATCGTGCTTTGTCAGACCCAACACCATTTTTAAAAAAAAGGTGATTTGGAATGCATGTGCACATTGCCGTTGCTGGGAAGGGAGAGAGAGCGATGGCAATGTGCGCATGCTTTCCAAATCACAATGTAGGTTGTGAAGTGATGCCACTCCCCCTAGTTACCAGGCGCCATCTTGGGCTCCCAGCAGGAATGAGGTCATTGCCTTCCAGCTGCTGCCGGGAGGCTGATGTCCCCGCTGCTGCTGGGAAGCCAAAGCCCTTTCTGCTGCTGGGAGGCTCCCAGCAGGAGCAGGGACATCGGGTCAGCCTCCCAGCTCGGAGAGCTACCTGTACAGGTAGACCACGACTTTCGATAATTTCACTTTATGATGCGAGTTGCGAAACCGAACCCCATCGCAAGTAGTTAAAGCTGTTGCTTCCTCTCTTTAATTACATAATCTCCTCTTCCCCTTTACAAGCTCAACTCTGAACGTGTGTCTCCTCCCTTTTATTGTCAGTCACTTCCCTTTCTTTTTGCAATGTTATCCTCCCTTCAATGCCATCCATTTCCTTACCTTTATCTTTCCTTCTTAATTGCCATTCATTTTTATTAGGTAGCACTTTCTCCCTATCTTTCACTACCCTTGCCATCCTGCTCCAGTTCTTAGTGCACCATGTCATTCCTATTGCTAGTGATTGGTATTGTCATTGCTGGAACCAGGATGTGATATGAAAAAATGTCCATGATCAAACCTGCTCTAATTAGATTATATTTACTCTGAAGAGTAACATAACTCTTTATGTGTAGATGACCGTTGAACCTTATGCCCATAAGATGAGATTGTGGATTCAAGTTTCATAATGCACTAATCTTGTCCAACTCAGCAGAGAACTAAGGATCTGTTCAGAAGAGGTGTTAAATAATGGTGTTGTCTATGTATTGATACAAACATTCTCATGGCAAAACTTGAAAAGGAGCAAATAGTTCTTCCAAATGTCAGGATTGAAGGGTGCCCATTTAAAACAGAGGAATTTCTTTGGCCAAAAAGTGGTGAACCTCTGAAATTTGCTGCTATGGGTGACTGTGGAGGACAGGTCGTTGGGTGTATTTAAGGCAGAGATTGATAAGTAATTGGAAAGCTAATTGGGAAAACTATTTAAAATGATTTCAAGTTGTCTCTCATGGTCCCTGAACTCCTTCTGTCAAACTGTGAGGGAAACTGCTGTAAGTTTCCTAAAATTACAGTTGGGGCCTTGATAAATTTTGGACTCTGAGCTGTATATTTTAAGTGACTACACAGCTGACAGCATGCGTTTCTGCTGCTTTTTCATAAAAGCAAGGTAAATGCAAGATGTCAAGAAGCAGAATGGAAATTGATGTGTTAAGACCATGGGAATGCTTTAAATGGCTACTGACCTGGATTTGTTTTAAAAACCACAATAAAGTCTTCATAAGTCAACCATAAAATAGTCAATTATTTAAATTATGTAAACAGCAGAGGAACCTGAGAATAGATTATGGGGAGAAGACAGGGGAGTGGTGCTAAGTTGGAGAATGGATCAACTCATGATAAAATGGCAGAGCTGACTTGATGGGCCTACTCCTGGTCCTAATCTTATGGTCTTACAGTATCCAAAATTGATTCAATCAAAACAAATTCATAAACAGGATTATTAACTAGCAGTGGGATTCAAATAGGTGACTATCATTTGTACCTTGCATTGAATGTCTGAAGCCAAGACAAAATTAACAGTGTTGTGGGTGGGCAGCAGAGATAAAATGGAGTTCAGGCTCAGGAAATGACTAACATCACCCCAGATAAGAACGGCAAGACCACTTATGGGAGGGAAGAGGCTTTCATATTTCGTGTGGGGTTTGGAGGAACTTTATTGGAAAGTTAATTGGGAAAGTTATTTAAAATAACTTCATGGTCCCTGAACCCCTTCTGTCAAACTGGCAGGGAAACAGCTACAAGTTTCCTCTCCTACCAGAATTAAAATTACATTTGGGGTCTTGATTAATTTTGGACTCTGAGCTGTATATTTTAAGTGACTACACAGCTGACAGCACGTGTTTCTGCTGCTTTTTTGGAAAAGCAAGGTAAATGCAGGATGTCAAGAAGCAGAATGGAAGTTGATGTTCAGACCATGGGAATGATTTAAATGGCCACTGACCTGGATTTGTTTTAAAAACCACAATGAAGTCTTAATAATTCAACCATAAAATATTCAATTATTTAAATTAAATTATGTAAACAGCAGAGGAGCCTGGGAATTTAATGCATACAATGCAAATTACTGGTTCACTGAATTATGCAAATTTGAATTGAGCGACAGCACTGTTTTTTTAATAATGCTGCATTTCCCCACATAATACGGGTGCCTCAATCGGTTATTAAACTGATGGAGCACTTTGAGATATCTTTTGAATATCATTGCATGAATGCAAACATTTCTCTCTCTGGAAAATGAATGATTTTTAAGGTGGCAAATGAAGATTTATTAAAGAAGTTTCTTTAAATCTTTAAAATTAAAATCTGCAGTTTTGCTTTTTTTTAAAAATGTCAGTAGAATGTGCCTATGTCCAGAAATGATGGTCTATTTCTAATTGCTCTTAAATTGAGAACTCGCATTGACTCTTCTGGAGTCTCAAATAGGCCAAGCAATGAAAGCATAGAAAATTTTCTCCCATTAAAAAAACAATGAACCAACTAATATTTTTATAAAGCATTAGAGAATTCCACTAGATGAATGGGAATCAAATAACTTATTTTTTTATGTGCCATGTAGTGAATGACAAAGTACAGTCTAGCCATAAAAAACAGTGCCACTTTTTAAGTCAATCTGTCATAGTCCATTTCCATTGAAGTTCAGGAAGTATGAGTTTGGTAGGTAAGGTGAATGACAGGAGCTGTGGTTATCAGAGATTGTTGGGGCAATTATCACTGCAGGGCTCCACTGATCTGTAATTTACTGTATTGCTGATATATGAATAGGTGTTTCAGCTTATCAAGTTTCAATGGTATATGAGCTGAATATGGTTCATACCAATTTCACAAACAGGATGTTGAGTACAATTTACACAGAAATAATCTTTTATAAATACTGAAACCTAACATTTCCCACGTACTGAAAATGTCTCAGTAAATTGTTGCTCACTTTATCATAGAGAACAATTCTCAGATGTGGAGTTCAGTCCCAGTTTGGATGAAAGATTTGCTGTTTGAACTGCTACTGATGGCAAGTTCCAGGATGATGAGTGTGGAAGGTGTCAAATAACAGATCAAAGGCAAGTTCGAAAGAAATTGCTAGGCAGTTAGAGCAGGTTAAGATGCAGACACTATTGATAAAAACTTTTATCTTTATTTTCTACATGTACAATTAGATTATGAGAACAAATAACTGGTCTCCAGAAATATGTCAATGTTGAAACAAGATGTGTAGAATTAAGAAGAAAGGTTAAGTTCCAGTGGAAATTATTGGTGATTCCAACTGATGAATGAATTAAAAGTAATCATTAGGTTTGAACTTAACTTCATACTTTATCCTTAAGAATTACAGTATATCTATGAGAGTTTGTATCTCCAAGGTACAAGATAGAATAGAACAATGCAGCACAGTACAAGCCCTTCAGCCCTCCATGTTGTCCTGACCCATAGATTCCTTCATACCCCATAGCCCTCTATTTTTCTTTCATCCATGTGCCTGTCTAAGAGTCTTTTAAATGTCCACAATATTTCAGCCTCCACCACCATCCCAGGCAAGGCATTCCAGAAACACATAATTCTAGTGTTTAAAAAAATACTTACCCCTGATGTCTCCCTTAAATCTCCCTCCCTTATATGGGACATATGTCCCTTGGTGTTTGCTGATCCTGCCCTGGGAAACAGGTGCTGGCTTGCCATCCTATCTATGCCTCTCAATTTTATTTCTACTCTCATACTTCTATGCTCCAAAGAGAAAAGTCCCAGCTCTGCTAACTTTGCCTCATAAGACATTTCCCAATCCAGGCAACATCCTAATAAATCTCCTCTGTACCTTCTCCATAGCTTCCACATCCTTCCTGTAATAAGGTAACCAGAACTGAACACAATACCAGAGATTTGTAGAGCTGTAACATGACCTCTCTACTCCTGAATTCAATCCCCAAATCAATGAATCCCAGCATCCCATAGGCCTTCTTAACTATCCTATCAACCTGTGCGGCGACCTTGAGAGATGTATGGATTTGAATCCCAAGGTCCCTCTGTCATCCACACTATTAAGTAACAGACCATTAACCCTGTACTCAGCCTTCTGGTTTCTCCTTCCAAAATGCATGGAAGGATATGGACTAAGGACTTGTATTGAAAAGTACTTGATTGTTGGCCGGATATGGTGGGTCTAAGGGTCTTTTTCTGTAGGTTTGACTGTATGTCTCTACAAGATATATTTTGGAAAAAGTTTTTAGAAATTGAGAATATTATTTTAATATAACTTTTCTTTAAAAGCTTCTCAACAGCTTTCTAAATTAAATGGTACCAATCGGCTAAATGGATGAAGTAATTAGTATGAGCTGTAGAATGTGATGAACAATTTGGCTCCAAAAGGAATTCTAATAATTATTGGGAAACTCTTGCTAAACCTCAGGAAAATATCATTTGTGATAGATGGGTGCAATATATAGGAGCACCTGAGCCCCCTAGGAAGTCAGAGGTCACCTCCCCTGACAATCAAGGTTAGATCCTCAACGGAGATGTCTAGTGGTTTGAAAGGCTTCTTGGATACTGGCCATGACCATGATCCTGGGCCCCTTGGACAATGTCTCTTGAAAGAAGACAGTGTTCCAGTGGGATTCTGATCAGCAAGCTGCATTCGAGGCAGTGAAGCAGGCAATTGAGCAGGTACTCCCGTTAGCACCCAGACAGCGTGTGGTGCTTTTGAACTGCAGGTCTCCACCACCAACACAGTGGTTGGGTGGAGCTTGTGGCTGATGCCATGGGGTCACCAGGTCTCCCTTGGGTTCTAGACTAGGACTGTTGCACCATCAATTACTCAAAAGATTGTTGTTGAGAAACCAATAGGATTTTATTCATTTAAGAACAATGGCACATCCATTCTGTTTGACTGTCTTGCACTGAGAAGGGGTCTGTGGAAAAGCTACCTTTATACAGGAACGCGTGGGGAGGGGGTCACAGGTACAATCAGCCAATAGGCGTGCCTGACCAGTCAATTTTACATAACAGTGGTTTGCCAGAAGGACTTTTCCTGAAGTCACGACTTGCTACAATCCCTGAGAAAGGCAGCTGCAGCATGCTACTGGGCACTCATATTGAGCCTCAGACAGCCACTGAGCCCATCATATTTTGGCCACACCTCCCAATCATGCACTGGATCAAGTCTGCTGATGCTTAATAGTCCATCATAAAGAGGAAATGGTACATAGCGGACTGGGCTGAGACAGGTCCCGAAGGGGTGAGCTGCCTCCATGAATAGGTCATCTCCCTACCTGACTGTGACGACCCTAATTGAGAGGCTCTGACCATCAACCCCTCTCTAATATAATGGGGTAAATCCTTCAACAACCTCACTCCTGATGAAAACCAGCAAGCCAAGTTCACCAATGGCTCCAGCCACTGGAAGAGCAGTGGTGGAAGGTTGTTGCTCTCCAACTCGCCACAGATAACATTCTCTCCCAGATGGTAACTGGAGGGTCAGCTAACTGGCTGGTTGGTTGCTGTAGCCCTGCCCCACTGAGACCCTACCGGGACTGTCAGGATATATACCAACTTCTGAGCCATAGCCAACAGAACAATGGTGTAGATGTCCAGCTGTCTGACACAATAATGTGGATCTCCCAGTAGCCACCCATTTCAATTCCCCACCTCATTCCCTTGCTGACATGTCTGTCAATGACCTCATGCACTGCCAGACTGAGACCACTCACGAATTGGAGGAACCACACCTCACCTTCTGTCTGTGCACCCTCCAAATGGATGAAATTAACATTGACTTCTCTAGTTTCCATTAAACCAGTCCCCCATCTTCTTCCCCTTAGCTCCTTTCCTCTAGCTCTGTATCCTCTCTGTCTTCCCTTTTCCCTCTGTCTCCATTCACAGAGCCAAAATCAATTCTCACCTTTCCTCATTATGTCCAATTAACACCTTCAGTCTGTTGGTCTGTACTCATCCCCTTCCCGCTCTTACCTCTTTCTTCCCCTAGATGCCTGTCTTTTTTCATTTGTACCTTGAGGAAGGGCTCAGACCTGAAACATTGGTTATGTATATTTACTTCCTATGGAAGCTGTGAGACCGGTTGAGTTCCTATAGCATTTCCAGACTTTCGTGTTTCAGTCCGGTTGCAGTGGACCAGCTTGCTCTCTTTTCCCCTTGAGACCATCTCTAACCTCCATTCCAGGCTGTAAGCTGTATGTAATTGTAATGTGTGTTCCTTTGCTAATTGGTGTGCTGTGCATGCTTGTTTAACCCTTGCATCACTATCGGGATTTGCAATTATCAGTGATGAACTAGCATCCAATGTGCATGATTTGTGTGTTATTGTTTTGTACGCATTTGTAAATGTATTCCCTGCTGCAAATTCCCGAGTAATAACACGTCTAGAACTTGTTCTTTCTTGAATCCTTCGAAGTTGTTCTCACCATCACAACAGGTCATTTCAAATCTTATCCAGTTACAAGCAAGGATGTAAACAAATTGAAAGGAAAGCAGAGGAGATTCACAAGGATGTTGCCAGAACAAGAGAGAATAGGATGCTGTGGGGTGAGCTTTATAAAATCAAGAGGGGGATGGATAATATTAATATTCACAGTCCTTTCTCCAGGGTAGATGATTCTAGAACTTGAAGGCATAGGGCAGAGATTTAAGAGGGGCCTGAGAGGTAATATTTTTCAGAGAGTGGTCCATATTTGGAACAAGCTGCCGGAGGATACTGTCGAAGTGGGCATAATTTCAACATTCGAAAGTCATTTGGACAGTAACATATATAGGAAGGGCTTAAAAGGATTATGGACCATATGCAGGGAAGTGGGACTACCCTAGAATGCCAACTTGGTTGGTATAGATGAGTCGGGACAAAGGGCCTGTTCTGTGCTGTGTGACCCTAACACCTTGAATCTAATCTCTTGGCTGGCATTTCATTCAGAAGGGAGCACTACATTGTTAGTATTGCTGTCTTTCAAATGAGACATGAAATCATAACTCCATTTTCTCTCAGAGCTGATTCTGTGATCTGGCCAACCAGCCCCAATGTGATCGGATCTTTTTAAATTCAGTACAAACTTACTGAATCTGAGGCAAGTTTAATGCGGTCATCTATGCAAAAGTTCAAAGGTTCCTTTTATAGTCATGTAATAATACATTAAAATGTAATACACATAATATATTTCAACTTTAGTCTGCCAAAAGACAAACAAAGAATCACAATGAGCATTGCCTGGCATCCGTGACAATAGGAAAAAGAGAAGCAAAAGAGACCCCCTTTGAAGATACTGGGTGTCTGTAGATTCGCCTCCAGTGCTCCCGTGGCTTCTGCAGCTGCACAAATTCCAGTTTAAACCACTAGCAACCCAAGCTTCAGGCCAAAACTTCTGAAATGATCAGCAAGTCTTCAGTACCCGAAGCCCTTCAGAATCCCTTCTTGCAATCAGCACCCTCTTGAATCCC
The DNA here is from genome assembly GCF_036971445.1 of Narcine bancroftii. Classification (NCBI taxonomy): domain Eukaryota; kingdom Metazoa; phylum Chordata; class Chondrichthyes; order Torpediniformes; family Narcinidae; genus Narcine; species Narcine bancroftii. The sequence continues at coordinate 94,175,772 of NC_091472.1, read as the reverse complement.
GGTTCTAATACCTGGTTCCCATGACCCAGTCTCTAGCAGCCCACATACTATGAAGGTCCTTCAGCCACTGAGCCATTCACTGGTTCATTGCCATGGTCATCATCCTGTAGGATCGTCTCCTATGCTTCTTAATGGTGGGAGGTCCCCCCATTTCTGGTGTCCTGTGCCAGTCCACTGCTCTCCCAGAGTATGTACCCCCTCGTGGTATGCTGCCCTGCACAGGTGCCACCATCTTGGGCACAGACCCTGAGATGGCAGGATTTGAAAAAAAATACCATTGGCCCCTTTAACAGGCCACTTAAAGCCTGTGTCGAGTTGTTGTAGTTAGGACCAGATAGTAGGACCATGTGGAGCAGAGCTCGTCTCTGCTCCCTGCTCTCCTGGGTCTGCACCAGCATCCTCCCACCTTGCACCTCTCACTTTCCAGTGAGAGAGCTAGCTAAAGTCAGTGCATATGCTTAGGTGTGCAAAGCTAATTCTATGGTGCACAATAAATTATCCTATGGAGGTTTCACAAATTCTGTAAGGGGACCAAAAAGCATGTGCCCTCTTTTTATCACCAGTCTAATGTACCTTTTGAGATGTAGAATCTTTTCCAGGCCAATTTGTCCACAAAAGTTCTACCTTTTCCTTACTTCAGAAATACTTCTAAGTTCTAAGATTAGAAACTATAAAAGATGTTAAAAATTTACAAGTCTTTTATTGACAATGAAATTAGAAATGTGGGTCTGGAGTTTCATTGCAGATGAATCACTAAAAATGCTTCCAGTAAATGCCACAAATCGTAGATAGAGGGCAGGTTTGGAAGTTTATAAAAAAATGTAGTTTGACAACTTATTTAAAAAAGTTAACTTCAGTGACAAAAAAAATCAAGCCATTACATTTTTTTATGTTACCTTTTATGCAAACTTTTCATTGGAAGTCTAATCTTTGCATGTGAACAATAGACATGGAAAACCAGTGTCAATTTACAAATGGCAAGCGGGGTCTCTGATTTTGCAGAGTTCCAGCTGATATAATCCATTTAGTTTCTTCAATATGATTAGCAAGCCCAGGATACATCAGCAAAATACAAATAAAACAAATAGTGTTTTGCTCCATGCCCAAAATCAGAATTTCCTCAATTTAATTTTGTTCAAAAGCATCTTCGCCTTCCTGGCCCATTCTCCTCCTGAAAGGTCTGACCAAGTTCAATTTAACTTCCACTGACTCCTTTAACCTCAAGCTGTGATTCAAAATCCTCAGCCTAAAGCTTTTGATTAGAAGATGGATCTTGCTCAAGTAACTGGGAAAACTGGGACCTGCAGCAAGGCCACAAGGCACATTTCAAAAGGAAGAAATAGGTAGCTTAGAGGGGGGTTGGGAGGGGGGATTATAGGGGATAAACATTATGTATTTACTTGTATTTTGACATTGATTGTATGATTTATTTTGATTAATAATTTTTTTTAAACAAAGAAATTGGTAAGGTAACATGAATTTTTATTTAACGGAGTTCTTTTCAATATATTTCTGTGTCTTGAAGTTTTGAAGTCTTCACAATTTTTCCTCGGTATTTTCAAAATATTTTAAGGATTGTGATTGCTCAGGAAAGCCTGAGATATTCACAAACATTCATTGCCTGTGACAGCTTGGACAGCTGAGAAGCCGGAGGCATGGTCGAACCAGCTCTGAAAGGAACTCTGGAAGCAGAAATTGTCAGTCACATTCAGAAGGGCCCATTACTGCAGCAAGTGTTGCTGATTAGCTGGCAGCCATCTTGCTGCTGTAACAGCAAGCCTGGGAACCCTCTCCAGAAGTGAGTGATCTTTGAGGGAAGGTGACAGATGAGATCAGGCATCTGCCATCAGAAGATGCACTAAAAAAAACTGGATGCTGGAATCTGAAACAAACACAGAAATGATGGAAAATCTTAACCAGTCAAGTGGGAATTGCAGATAGTATGAAGGAGTGAACCCACTAACTCATACCACCAGTGGCATCTTTCCCTCTTCTCCATTTTGCAGTGACTGCTCACTCTGTGACCCCTGGTCCACTCTTCCATCCCAATCCACCCCTCCCTATCCCACAGAACCTTCCCAGGCAACTGGAGGAGATCAGACCTCTTTCATCCCCACCTTCTTGGGACTGAAACAGCCATTCTAAATGAAGCAGTGATTCACAATATAGCCATCTCTACATTGGAGAAACCAAGCACAGATTAAATGATCATTCACAGGGAGTTTGCACTAAGTCTGCAGGGATGATCTTGAGCTTTGTGCTGCATGGCACTTTAATTCTCAATCCCACTCCTATTTCACCTTGTCTGTTGACTCTTCGCCTGACATAGTGAGGCTCAATGTAAACAAGAGAAAAATATCTCATCTTCGATCAAGGCACTTTTGAATGTTCTAGAAAGAAAAGTGAATGTTCCAACCTGAGGTCACCCATACTCTCATTGTTTACTGTTATCACGCTCAAGTATTTTTCTTGTCCCATTTCCTTAAACTGCCTTGCTAATGGTCAGTATTCATGCTCCTTACTGCCTGATTTGTCTTAACCTCTCTCCAAATACTCTTTTCTCTCGCACCTCACTTCTCACTCAGAGTAACTAGCCACTCTTCTTTCAGTTCTGATGAAGGGTCCTTGACTGATTACTCTTCCTTAGGAAGATGGTTGACTGACTGAGTTCTTTCAGCAGTTCAGGTTTTGGATCAGAATATTCAGGTCCACATTCTCAAATACCCACACATCCGAGCTTCGCTCTTCATCCTGCAATGTAGTCTGACACTCCAGTGGGCTCTACTAATGTATGGGGTCTTGTTTGGATCTACAATTTGTCTATCTGTTTAGTGGAGATTTAAGAGATCCTAAAGCACTATTTAATAACAGCAATCTGCATTGATACCTCAAGACAAGCCAAACTGGGAGATATTAACACAGGATGCTTATGTATGTAGATGTTGATAAATATATTGAAGAAAGAGAGGGCAAATTAGTTAATGGAGAGAATACAGAGCCCAAGCCACTTAAGATGTTGAGGGCATACAGTCACATATATGTAATCATGCAGTCATACAGCATTGAAACAAGCCCACTGAGTATGTGCTGTGATTGAAGCACACATTTTGATTTCATCCCCATTTAATTGTTCCAGCATTCCTGTTTACATCCCTCAGATTTCACTACCCTCCTTTTCAAGGGGCAACTACTAGCCAGTTAACAAACAGATGTTTGTGATGTGGGAGGAAACCAGAGCATCGAGCAAAAACCAACACAGTTACAGGAAGATCGCAAAGTTCCATACACATAGTGCTGGCAGTCAGCATCAAATTCGGATAGCCAGAACAATGAGGCAGCCATTTTACTCGCTGTGCTATTGTGTTGCTCTGGTGGAGTATTAAGAGTTGGGATTGCCCCAGGTGGCCAGAGCTCTCAGGGAGCACAGACATCTCAGAGATATCACGCAACGCCTCTGTTAGTCAGTACTAAAAATGTTGGGGTGAAAAAAAACTGCAGATGCTGGAAATATGAAATGAAAACAAAAAAAACCTGTAAGAGCTCAGCAGTTCAGCCAACTGGTAAGTGGTACAGTCAATGCTTTCCATCATAACTAGGAAAATGACAATTCAAATTTATTTCAAGATTCAGAGAGAGCAAGATGGAGAGAAAAGAAATGCAGGCCCAAGTTGCAAAGTAATCATTACTTTAAGAACCTGCAGCTTGAAAAAAGGAAATGCATTAAAATATATAAAAAAAGACAAAGGTGCAGTTATGTCCAAGTAAAAATTATTTGTCTGAATGATGAAGGGCCCTTGACCTGAATTGTTGACAGTGTTTCTCTCCCCATGGCCACTGCCTGACCTGTTGATCCTTCCAGCCTTCTCTGACTCCAATCTAAAATGTGTGTACTTTATTGGTTCTTGGTGTTTGCTGACTAGCTGTTACATATGCCTCCTTACAATAATGACATGCTTTGAAAACAATTCATTGGCTGAGTTTTCTTTGAAATGACTTTAGATAGTAAAATTGTGATGTAAATGCTCAGTTCATCGTGGGTACTGCATCAAGAAGCCAGCCAACATCATAAAGGACACAAATCACCCTGATCACAATATCTTCTCATTGCTACTTCAGGCCTGAAGCCCATCAGCTCCAGGTTCAAAAACAGTTTTTTAAATCCATCAGCTATCAGGCTCTTGAACATCCCTGTACTACCTTCATCCCAAGCATAAACTAGTCTGAGACCATCAAAAGATCTGTATAGACTATTGAAACATCACATTTCTTTTCTTGCACTAACTGCAACTGTGAATTTTTATCTATCTATCCTTATATATTTATTATTTCTTTCTGGTAATGATTACTATTGTAGTTGGTGTCGCTCATGTATTTTTTGGCTGCAGCAAATCAGAATTTCAGTGCATCTGTACGCTGTAATTATGTACATGACAATAAACTCATTCATTCATGTTCTTTATTTGTTTTTGAGAGAAATAGTCTTTATGCCATTTTTACTTTAAAAGCAACAAAAAGAAATTGCTCATTGTTACATGATCAGCAACAATGACTTATTATTGCTGATATCCACTAACATAGTAAGTGATTTATGATTCAACAAAGCTAGCTATTGTCCAAAAATACAATAAACTGATTAATTTAGGTATTTAGTCACTAAGAAAATGGACAACCATGTTTTTAAATCCTTGGAATTCATGCAATTACAAACAGAACTGGAAGCCGATTAAAAGGTTGTTATACAGTAGAAATCCAAAAATATGGACTGGTCAGGGATTGGGTCAGTTTGGATTTTCTGGATTCTTGGGCAGTACTTTTAAAATTCAAATTTAAGGAGGAATAAAGAAAAATGAACAAATAATTTTTGATAGTTTGTTCATTAGCAAACACAGCATGCTTCATTTATCAAAGTGAGCAGTTTTAAAGAAAAATAAAAACGCTGCTCTGCATCTATGGCATTTACGCATATACACAAAAATGGCTAAATTTAAAACATTTGAGTGTTTTTGAAAAGTTTGGATTCCTGGATGGTCCAGATTTCTGGCATCTAGAGTTTGGACTTCTACTGTTGTAGTTCCCACCATAACCCTTTACCAGCTCATTCCAGGCATCTACCGCTCTGTGTAAAAAAAATCTACCCCACACATCTCGTTTAAACTCCTCTCCCTTTCATCTACATTAAATGCATGTCCTCTGATATGTGACATTTTTATGCTGGGAAAAGGATTTTATTTATCAATGGAATTCCTAACTTTTCTCAACTCTTATCACTTTCCCTTCAGCTTCTAATACTCCAAAGAAAACAACACAAGTTGGTCCAAATTCTCCTCATTAAAGCCACTCGCTCATTCGAACGACTGAGCGTCGATTTCAAGGGCCCCTTTCCTTCGTCAAACAGGAACTTTTATTTCCTGAATGTTATTGACGAATACTCCCGGTTCCCTTTTGCCATCCCCTGTCCGGATATGACCTTGGCCACAGTGATTAAGGCACTATGTATTATCTTCACTCTGTTCAGGTACCCCGATTATATCTACAGTGATTGGGGTTCCTCTTTCATGAGTGAGGAGCTACAGCAGTACTTCCTCGCCAGAGTCATAGCCACCACTCGGACCACCAGTTATAACCCCAGGGGTAATAAACAGGTGGAATTGGAGAACGCCACCATTTGGAAGGCTGTGCTCCTGGCCTTAAAGTCCAGAGATTGGCCACGGACGCTCTGGCAGGATGTCCTCCCAGAGCCATTGCATGCCATCTGCTCACTCCTTGGTACCACCCCTCACAAACGCATGTTTACCTTCCCGAGGAAGTTGGCGAATGGTTCCCCGATTCCCCCATGGATGGTGACACGAGGTCCGGTCCTGCTCAGGAGGCACATGAGGGGCCATTAGACTAACCCATTGGTCGAAGAGGTGAACCTGATTCATGTGAACCCTCAGTACGCCTTTGTGAGGTACCACAATGGCTACGACAACACTGTTCGGGATCTGGCACTTGCTGGAGAGCCCTGAACTACCCGTTACACCCCTGTTCACCCTGCGTTTCACACTGCCCCGCAATGGGACTCACTGTTAGGGGCAGACTCGCCTGGGATACCACCCCTCGCAGACCTTACTCCAACAGGACCGGCTCCTATCAGGGCACTAACCCCATCTCCCTTCAGTTCTGTGACCAACATCGCCCCAACACAGACAGTACCCTCTCCGTCTAGTCCAACGGTGACCCCGCCTGTAGACACTCGGCCAGCGGAACAGCAGACTAGTCCCATCCCTGCTCCCCGCAGGTCCTGTAGACAGTGGAGGTAACCAGTGAGACTGAATCTTTAGTCTTGGCAGATTTTTTCTGTTCCAGGTCTAAGGGATGGGGGTTCTGTTCTAAAAGGAGGGGTGAATGTGATGATGTTTCCTCTACTGTATGTAGTTATCATTGTCGGTTGTATATATGGAGCTGGCCCGTCCATGGATGACTCATACCCAAACACTCCTCCCCTGTGGTCCTGGGCTATAAAGGTTGAACCACTTTTCCTTTGCTACCATTCCTATCCTGGGATCCGGGCCAGCAAGGTTCTTCTGTGTATTAAAGCCTAAAGTTTCCTCAGCTTGTCTCTGTGGTTACTGGTAGTGCCCTACATACGAAGAGCTAAATGACAGGAAATTTTACAGAGAAAATATAATGCATATGGAGTACAATTCTGAAGTGAAATTTACAATGCTTAACAGAATTGTGTCAAATATTTTCCCAAAATAAAGTTTCAGGTCCATTTTCACAAAAGGACAAGCACTTTGCTTTTGTATGATTGTCAAACATTTAGAAGATGTTTGACAGCCATATTTTGGTCTACAGCAGCATTCCTTCTCTGTAAACATCACATGCCAAACCCTGACATTTACCCCCCCTTCAATTGCTTCTTTTGGCTGGGAATAAATAGTTAATAATTTTACAGACATAATGTTTCAAAAGATATAAATTGTGATTAGTCTCCATAGAAATATATTCTGAGCCCCCAGAACAGGATAGATAGATGAAACAGGCTTTTATTCTCCCCGGTGCAATGTATCAACCTCACAATTTAGTAAAAACACAAAGCTGGAGAAACTCAGCAGGTCAAATAGTGTCCATTATATAGCTTGAGCCATTCATCAAGGTATGGAAAAATGTCAGCAGGCGTCTGAGTAAATGAGTAGGGGAGAGGCATGGTCATAAGGGTAGGAGGAAATAGGTAGAGAAGAGGGAGGGAAGAGCAGTGATCAAGGGGAGGAGAGATGGCTAGGTGAATAGAGAGGGAAGGAGGGCAAACAGCTAGAAAGGGGAAGGGAGGGAGAATAGGGGAGAGGAGGGCAAGTTAACAGAAACTGGAAAAGTCAATGATAATGCCATCTGGCTGGAGAGTGCTCAGACGGAAAATCAGGTGTTGCTCTTCCAATTGGTGGGATAATACACAAGGCAATGGACAGATATGTGAGTATGGGAGTGTGACACAGACTGAAATGGTTGGCTACTGGGAGGTCTCAGTCACTGGTGAGGATGGAACGAAAGTACTCAATGATGCAATCTCCGAATCTGCACCCAATCTCTCTGATGTAGAGAAGGCCACAAAGGGACCACCGGATGCAGAAAATCAGTCCTTTGGATGTATAAGTGAAGTGTTGTTTCACTTGAAAGGCCTGTTTTGGGGCCCTGGTCTGTGGTGAGGGAGGTGTTTGTGTAAGTGCTGCACCTCCTTTGGTTAAAGGGGAAGATGCTGGGGGTGTGCAATTGGTGGGGAGGGATGAGTGGATGAGAGAGTCATGGAAGGAGTGATCCCTATGGAAGGCAGAGAGGATAGGAGAGGGGAAGATAAGGAAGGTATGGTCATAAAAACTACCTGCAGCTGAATGTATAGAACGCAGCTAGTAGGGTGAGTATTTTAACAATCTTGTAACGTGTATTTTGAAGGTTTTTGTGATGGTAGTTTCAGCAACCAACCAGAAAGTCGGTGTTAGTCATTGGTGCCATTTTGAGATGGGTCTGGTAGTGGGATCCTGTTGCAAGTGCCAGAAATTCCGGAGGATAATATGTTGGATGCGGAGGCTGGTGGGGTCATAGGTGAGGACAAGGGGGACTCTATATTTATTGTGTCTGGGGGAAAAGGGGGCCAGGGCCAGGTTGATAGTGGTGGAGGGGAAGCCACATTTTGGAAGATCTGGACTGGAAAACCTCATCTTGGGAACAGACTCTGTGGAGACAGAGAAATTGAGAAAAGGGGATGGAATCCTTGCAGGGGACAAGGTGTGAGGAAGTGTAGTTGAGGTAGTTGTGGGAGTTGGAGTATTTGTAATATATGTCGGTGGAAAGATGGTCTCTCAAGATGGAGACAGAGAGATCCAGGAAGGGGAGAGTATTATTAGAGATGGACCAGGTGAGTTTGAGATCTGAGTGGAAGTTGGACACAAAGTGAATGAAGTTGACGAGCTCATCATGGGTGCATGAGGCAGCTCTGATGTAGTCATTGATATAGTGGAGGAAGAGTTGAGGGATCTTGCATGTATCAGCTTGCTGCATGGATTGCTCCACAAAGCCCACAAACAGGAAGGTGTAGCTGGGACCCATGTGGGTACCCATGGCTATTCCTTTGATTTGGAGGAAGTGAGGTTTTAAAGGAGAAGTTGTTTTGAGTGAGGTCAAGTTCTGCCAAGTGGAGGAGGGTGGTGGTAGAGGGTGACTAGTTGAGTCTTTGGTCCAGGAAGAAGTAAAGTGCTTTCAGACATTCTGTGTGGGAGATGGAAGTATAAAGGGTTTGGACATCCATCGTGAAGGTGAGGCTGTCCAGTTCAGGGAAACTGAAGTCATTGAAGACATGGAGGGCATGTGAGGTATCATGGATATAAGTGGGGACGGATTGTCTAGGGGAGTCAAGGTAAGATGAAACTAGTCCGGTGGGGCGAGAGCAGGCAGAAGCAATGTATCTGACAGGTTGGTTGGGTTTGTTCATCTGACCTCAGCAAGGTAGAAGCCAGTGTGCCAGACCACAACAGCACCACCCTTGTCTGTGGGTTTGATGGTGAGGTTGGGTATGCTCCAGAGAGAGTGGAGGGCAGTGCGTTTGGAGGAAGTAAGATTAGAATATGATAGGGGAGTGGTGAAGTTGAGATGGTTGATGTCTCTGTGGCAGTGGGAAATAAAAAAAAGTCCAGAGCAGCCAACTGGCCAGGATGAGATGTCCTGGAGGAGGAAGAAGGCTTAAAGCAGGAGAAGGGGTCTTCGGTGGGGTGTGGAGAGATGACAATGGAAGTAAGCCTGGAGACAAAGGTAACGGAAGAAGAGTTTGAAATCATGGTGTGAACAGAACTCATTAAGGAGTGGGCAGAAGGGGACAAAGGCATGGGCTCTGCTGAGGACCAAGTGCACTGTCTCAGAGAGGGAAGAAGGGATAGTAAAGAACAAACAGGGGCCAGAGTAGGAATCGGTGTTGTGGAGGGTGTTGGGGGGATTTGGAGGGTTGGGGAGGTCAGAAGATGGAGATGGAAGGTGGGGATTGGAGAGAGGAGGTGGAGGGGGGTTGGGGAGGTCAGAGGTGCTGGTGGGGGTGGGAAGGTCAAGTGGGTAAGGAGGGGTAGGGGAAATCAGGGGGGGAGGAGGAGGGTAGGAGGTAACCAGAGAGAGGGGGGGAAGAGGGGGAGATGGGGTGGTGTAGGAAATGTAGGAAGGGGGAATGAGTAAGTGGGACAAGGACGACAGTAGGAGTCTATGTCAGGAGCCATGTGGTTGGAGTCAGCATGGGAAGTTGAAGGAACAACACCCAATTTTCCATCTGGGCACGCTCCAGCCAGATGGCATTAACATAGACTTTTCCTGTTTCCTCTAACCTGCTCTCCTCTCTGCAACCCCCCCTCCCCACTTCCCCTTTCCAGCTCTCCATCTCCTCCTTTCCTCTCTATTCACCTAGTCGTCCTGATATGCCATCAATAGGAGCTCAGACAAGCAAATGGAATAAAACTTGGCTTTTATTAATAGACTCAATGCTACCTTAGTCTGGCCAGTGGGACACTGAGCACCATCAAGGCAAGGCAGACACTCCTACAGGAGTAGTCAATACACAAGTACATCTATGTGAGTGACAGTCAGTAATAGTTGTACATCCCTCCTCCCATGGCTCGCTGCTGTCCCCTCCCTCCCTCCCTCCCTTCTCCACCTATCATCTCCTGCTCGCAACCATATCTCCCCACCACTCTTTTGTTCAGACATTTTTCAACCTTGATGAAGGGCTCAAGCCCAAAACATTGCTTGTGTATTTTTACCTTTGCTATGTAAAGAACATTGCTTGACCTGCTGAGTTTCACCAACATTATATGTTCATACTTTAAACATGGTGTCTACAGATTTTTGTTTTTTTAAAAAAAATATTTTATTTAAAATTTAAACAACCATGATTACACACATATTACAGTTAATACTTTTTTTAATACAAAAACAAAGGCGAGAAATCAGACTGCTCAAACTACAGGGGAATCAGGCTGCTCTCCATTGCAGGCAAAATCTTCGCTAGGATTCTCCTAAATAGAATAATACCTAGTGTCGCCGAGAATATTCTCCCAGAATCACAGTGCGGCTTTCGCGCAAAGAGAGGAACTACTGACATGGTCTTTGCCCTCAGACAGCTCCAAGAAAAGTGCAAAGAACAAAACAAAGGACTCTACATCACCTTTGTTGACCTCACCAAAGCCTTCGACACCGTGAGCAGGAAAGGGCTTTGGCAAATACTAGAGCGCATCGGATGCCCCCCAAAGTTCCTCAACATGATTATCCTTCTTCTTCCTTTGGCTTGGCTTCGCGGACGAAGATTTATGGAGGGGGTAAAAAGTCCACGTCAGCTGCAGGCTCGTTTGTGGCTGACAAGTCCGATGCGGGACAGGCAGACACGATTGCAGCGGTTGCAGGGGAAAATTGGTTGGTTGGGGTTGGGTGTTGGGTTTTTCCTCCTTTGCCTTTTGTCAGTGAGGTGGGCAAAACCAACAAGGTCGGGTCAGATACAGCAATGAGCTCTCTGAACCCTTCTCCATTAACAATGGCGTGAAGCAAGTCTGTGTTCTCGCACCAACCCTCTTTACAATCTTCTTCAGCATGATGCTGAACCAAGCCATGAAAGACCTCAACAATGAAGACGCTGTTTACATCCGGTACCGCACGGATGGCAGTCTCTTCAATCTGAGGCGCCTGCAAGCTCACACCAAGACACAAGAGAAACTTGTCCGTGAACTACTCTTTGCAGACGATGCCACTTTAGTTGCCCATTCAGAGCCAGCTCTTCAGCGCTTGACGTCCTGTTTTGTGGAAACTGCCAAAATGTTTGGCCTGGAAGTCAGCCTGAAGAAAACGGAGGTCCTCCATCAGCCAGCTCCCCACCATGACTACCACATCTCCATCGGGCACACAAAACTCAAAACGGTCAACCAGTTTACCTATCTCGGCTGCACCATTTCATCAGATGCAAGGAACGACAACGAGATAGACAACAGACTCTCCAAGGCAAATAGCGCCTTTGGAAGACTACACAAAAGAGTCTGGAAAAACAACCAACTGAAAAACCTCACAAAGATTAGCCTTTTCAGAGCCGTTGTCATACCCAAACTCCTGTTTGGCTCCGAATCATGGGTCCTCTACCGGCATCACCTACGGCTCCTAGAACGCTTCCACCAGCGTTGACTCCGCTCCATCCTCAAAATTCATTGGAGCGACTTCATCCCTAACATCGAAGTACTCGAGATGGAAGAGGCCGACAGCATCGAGTCCACGCTGCTGAAGATCCAGCTGCGCTGGGTGGGTCACGTCTCCAGAATGGAGGACCATCACCTTCCCAAGATCTTGTTATATGGCGAGCTCTCCACTGGCCACCGTGACAGAGGTGCACCAAAGAAGAGGTACAAGGACTGCCTAAAGAAATCTCTTGGTGCCTGCCACATTGACCACCGCCAGTGGGCTGATATCGCCTCAAACCGTGCATCTTGGCGCCTCACAGTTCGGCTGGCAGCAACCTCCTTTGAAGAAGACCTCAGAGCCCACCTCACTGACAAAAGACAAAGGAGGAAAAACCCAACCCCAACCAACCAATTTTCCCCTACAACCGTGTCTGCCTGTCCCGCATCGGACTTGTCAGCCACAATCGAGCCTGCAGCTGACGTGGACTTTTACCCCCTCCATAAATCTTCGTCCACGAAGCCAAGCCAAAGAAAAGAAAAAAGAAGAAAGACAGTTAATACAAAATATACCTTCAAAACAAAATGGTTTATATAAAAACCCCTCTAATCTACCCCTATCCCCTTATACCAGTGGTTCCCAACCTTTAACTTTCCACTCACATACCACTTTAAGTATTCCCTGTGCCATAAGTGTTCTGTGATTAATAAGGGATTGCATAAGGTGGTATGTGGGTGGAAAGAAAAGGTTTGAAAACCACTGTTTTAATCATTCCAAATTGATTCGTTATGTGCACAGTTTCATAACTCCAAAGGAAATGGGCCAATGACAATTTTTCTCAAGCAAAATATTTCAGTAATAATTGGGTCTAGAGCAGTGATTCTCAACCTTCCCTTCCTATTCACATAACACCTTAAACAATCACTTACTAATCACAGAACACTTATGGCATAGGGAATACTTAAAGTGGTATGTGAGTGGAAAGTAAAAGGTTAGGAACCACTGCCTTATACTAACATTAATCCTCTCCCAACATCCCAACCCTTATCTATAACCACACTAACCCCTAAAAAGAAAAAAAATAAGAGAAATAACAAAAAAACAACAGTGATGGGGAGACCCTGCCACAACTAGATCCAAATCTTTAAAATTTCAAATCCTAATAATCCATACAAGGGGTCCAAACCTTCCTAAAAGTAGAGCGTTTATCTCTCAAGTTATATGTTATTTTTTCTAAAGGAATGCAAGATCTTGATTCTCAATGCCATCTCTGTAAATTAAGTTCTATCTGGTCTTTCCACGTAATTGCAATACACTTCCTCGCTACTGCTAAAGCCAATCTTAAAAAAGCTATTTGAAATTTGTCTAAACCATTTTTCAAACAAATTGTACTGCTATCACCAATTAAGTAGACTTTTGGATCCAAAGAAAACTTAATTTTCAAAATATCTTGTAAAAATTCCTTAACCCGAGACCAAAAAGGTTTAACTTTTTTACATAGCCATATTGAATGTAAAAAGGTCCCCTTATCCTTCTTACCTGAAAACAAATCAGAAAAAAAATCAAATTATTCCTTTTTAAATATTCTGGGGTTAAATATAATTGATGTATAAAATTATAATGTACAAGTCTATATCGAACATTAATAATTTTTGTCATGCTACTTTTGCAAAGAGTTTTCCAATGATCTATATTAAATTCAACTCCTAAATCCTTTTCCCATTTTAATCTCGAGACTTGTAAATTTATTTTAGACATTTTCTGTGGCAATAAATTGTACATTTCAGATATAAATCCTTTCTTTCTACCTTCCAAAATTATTATTTTGGAAAGACAAATCAAGGTAGGACATACACGGTAAATGATAGGGAACTAACGAGAGCGATAAAATAGTAGGATCTGGGAATACAAATACATAATTTCCTGAAAATGGTGTCACAAGTAAGACTGACAGTCTCTGTACTTTGGATTGAAGGAATAAAAGTTGGCTGTGGGTGTGCAGGCAATTCAAACTGCTTTATTTGTCTGTCTACCCCATCCACATCATGGATATTACTTATAATAAATTATTCCATCATTAAAAATCCTGCAATAACTATTAGTAAGTTTACCCCCAGAATAGAAATCAATGCAGCAATACTTTGTAGCTTGGCAAAATCATCTCCTCCAGGTGTCTCTAACATCATTTCCAAAGTCCCAGCTTTCTGTTTAAATGAATGTTATTTAATATTTATTTGACAGCACCACCAAATAGAATAAATAAGAGTGCCTTCAGGCACAGGGAGGCATAGTGGTACCAAAACTCCTCAGTGAATTGAAGGCAGGCCATTAGTTCTGTACAATTCAACCAGTGTCTTCAGCAGAGCAGAACTGTAGTGCTGCTGAGAGACAAGCAAAGGCTGAACGCCACAGGTAATCATTAATCTGACAAATGTCTTTCACATTGCTTTGCTAGGATTTCTGCTGCAAAAGCCAAAGCCCATAAGAAAGGTTGGCAGAGGTCAGGATTTAGAATTATTCCTGTGATTACTTTTTTTCCTGTTCACTAATGCTCAGGCAAAAGGATGAACATAATATCTGTAGATGCTTGAACTTTGAGCAGATAAAGCATTGCTGGAAGAACTCTCCAAGTCAGGCAGCATCCATGGGTAGTTTAACATAAAATAAATACGTTTTTGGGAGATAAATTGGGAAAGGTTTGTTACAGTAGGTCACATACAAGCACTTTAAAACATATTATTTCAAATACTGGAGCTCTGCTAATGCTAATGTTGGGGGTCTCAGAGCCTTTACAATAGCTTTGGAGAGTGCCCAAGATACTTCACTAATGGATTGTTGTTTACAAAAAGTCAACAGATGAAAGAGCTTGTTGGAGCCACATTCTGTCTGGAGGGGAATTTGCTGTTCTAAGAGGGTCATGTAGTTTTGCAAGCAGAGAGAGTCAAATAAGCTTTCTCTCACAGAGAGAGAGAGAAAAGAGAGAGAGAGAGAGAGAGAGAGAGAGAGAGCGAGAGAGAGAGAGAGAGAGAGAGAGAGAAGTTCTACAGTGTTACAGACAGCAACAGCAGCTAGGACTGAAACAAGACAAGCTGGCAAGCTTGTGGAAAACCCTATTTGTAAGACAGGTTGTGAGTGCTTAGTTCAGCCTGGTCAAAGCTCTTGTGGTTCATGAAAGAGGAGAGGACTGGCTGTCTAATGTTTCACTTGGAATAAGAGGAACAAAAAGGCACTCTGTGGTGACCCGAAAGAGGTTACCATCTGGAGAACCCTAAGGGGCAAGTAGACACTGAAGTGGTTGGGTGTCCATTGTACAACAAATCTCTCTCTGAAAACTGACAAGGACCTTCCTGAGTGGTAACCATTTACCTTTCAAACACCAAGGCCTGGTGAACATTATAAACAATACATTCTGTGCACAGTATAAGATTTGCCTGCAACCAGTGAACTTGGAGGAATGAGAAGTGAGATTGGACTGTGAATTAAAAAACTTTTCTGAAGTTATGCACACATTACATGTACATGCGCTTAGAATTAGAAGGGGGTTAAGTTAGGTTAGTTAAGTTAATAGTGATAAGTTAAAGTGTGATTCTTTTTCATGTTTCAGGAAAATTAAAAGCAACTTTTGTTTAAGTAACCTTTTGTCTTGGTGAATATCTATTGCTGCTGGGATTTGGGGTCCTCTGGGCTTGTAAAAGTAGAAATGGTCAGTTAACATTTCCAGTCAATAAAGGATTTAAATTTGTAATGCTGACTGACCATTTCTAACCATGAATACTGTCTTATCTGCTGAATTCCTCAAACAATTCTTTGCTGAAGAGATTAACTTTGGGATATCTATTTCTATCACCAGTCTTCTGTTCAATTACTGCCACGTGCCCACCTCTATCCTCCAATCTTTTGGTACCCAAAATATGCAATTGAGCTGTTCATTTCGACTGAGACTGATGTGGAAAAAGACTGATCTATGCTCAAGGAAGAAACTCACCTTAGATACCTGTATCATACTCTACATTATAATCATAGTGAACTTATCAAACTGCAATGGCCATCAGAGCTTCTGTATCAGAACACCAGAGATCGAGGTTCACTCCTAACCTTGGGTCCCTTGGAGGCATCAGATCCTGCTACTTATCAGTAGCTGTGTCATTTAAATCTTTCACTCTCATTGAGATTTGGGAAGATGAAGCTATCTTTTCTTCATTATCACTAATTTCAAGGATATTTTTGCATGAAAAGGTTAGGAGCATAGAAAAATGACTGCCATTAACATTACAGTTTGTACAGTTTGTCTTCATCAGAGTGGAGTTCATTTTCAGTTGCAATTAAAACTTTCCATGTTATGGTGATTGCTTGTTCTCTGGTACCTAAGTCAACAGAACTGAATATGGGAAGCAGATTACAGTATGTGTAGGCAAGGTCATTTTTACCTCATGTATTCACCAAAAGCTGCCCCATATCACTTCATAGCTTTGTTTAACCTGAAGTTATCAATCTCATTTAAAATTATCAATGGTTTAAATAATCAATTGTCACTTACTTGTTTCTGTATCTGTACATGACCTTTCAACATTCTATGTTCATGAATTTTTAATTATCCTTTGATCTTTACTTCGAGCTGTACGGTATTTAAAAAGTACCCCTTTTTAATGCATATCATGGATGATCTCACAACTTGGCACTGTTTTTGGCTCATTCACTTTGCTTTTTAACATTTTTTTGTAATTTATTCTTCCATTTGTACTGTATGCAATGCAACTTAATTTTTGGAAGTGAGGAAGTCTTCACAACAGTCTGTAATAATGACAATGTTTGCTACTAACAAGCTATGCCCTGCACATTTGCTCTCCAGTAGTATTCCAATGAGTTGGTATTTCCTGCTTCCTCTTTCCCAATGGTGCCATCCCAAAGATCTGCATTACATTTTGATTTCATGGTGAAATGTTCAAGAAGAATAATCTTCTCCTTTGGAAAATTGGTCACATGCTAGCCAAATTAAGAGTAGAAATATTTTTCCATTCTTTTGTCAACATCTAGTATTGGTTTATGGGGATGTTAAGGTCTCAAGACATCTTTATGATCAGATGTCTACAACTGTTCTCTGTCAAGGGCTGCAGGTAGATCCATTCATCAAGTAAGCAGCCCTCTTCTCCATCTTCCTATAAGTAATTCTTGTGTTCATTAAGTACCATCCCTCCACTGAAAATGATATACAGTACAGAACATTTGGACAGCTCCTTAAGCTGTCTTCTCCACACAAAGACTAGTCTCTAAGACACCCACCACTCAGTGCATGAATGACTACTGTTCTCACACACTGTGAGAATGAAATTCAATCCACATTGAATGGTGGTTCTATGTTTGTTTTCAATTGCATGAGAATGGCTACTTAACATGATGGGTAGATGACTGATTTTCATAGCTCACAATTTATCTTTCAAATAATAATAGCCAAGCTTGGTGCTTTATCAGTATCACTTTCCTGAACACTGGAGGATAGCCAATAAGTTAGCGGGACACAGCTTTATTAAACAAGTGACCATGGTGAATACTGAATATGCAAATTTATATTGGTTTGTCTTGTCCCTGAGACAAAAGGCACTTTCCATACAAAAAAAGAGAGACTCTGGAAACTTTTCAAGTCCAGAAACATAAAAGTTGGTCAGGAGCTACATTCCTTGAGGGGGCACAGAACCAATGAATAGCCATACATTTTGCAATGGTTTTTCATTCTTTCATTACTTTTGTTGGTTGTCTATTGTGCTGATGTTCAACAGCAAAAGGAATTGCAGGTATGGAGTTGTCATAAGGCCCTTTCAGGTGGACCATCTGCCTTGAGGCCAGCGACAGGAGCAGATTCGAAACTACGAATGCATCTTTCAGGTGCAGCATTAACTGGTCCACCTGAAAGGGCCTATTCATATCCAGAAGAGCCTCGTAGCACCTCCGGATCTGATGGAGGTGGGGTGACTGGTGCTGCAGCACCACCCATCATAAATATGCAGCATAGCAATGGTTGTCTTCCCTACCCATAATCCCCAAACAGGTGGAAACTCTCTGTTTCCCACAACAGTTCCAGCTGCATGGGGGATTATGGATAGAGAAGACTGCCATTGCCATGCTGCGTTTTGAACCGCAGAGAGTGGCCCCAGTGAAGGAGTAGCCAGCTGGGCTGTCACAGCCCGCAATGACCACCCCCTCCTGACATCCCCCAATGGCCGCCTTGCCCCGATGACCCCTGCTGGCTACCCCTGTCCCGCCAGCTGCCCTTGACCTCCCTCCCCAGTAGGGCAGGGGGCTGTCAGGCAACGGGGAGTGGGGTCGTGGGCTGATGGATTGGCATCATCATCTCGGAGGCGCTTCTGCCACATTCAGGTGAGTATGTCTACAGCCACAAGGGGTGAGATTATGCAGCTTTACAAGGGGGTGTTCAGGCCACCTGAAAGGGTCAAATCAGGTAAAAAGTGTCCTTTACATGAGAAGACAGTGGAGGAGCAGTTGACATTGCTGTCTCACTCAACCCAGATCATAAGTGAGCATGGAGTTTGCATGGCTTCTGGACATCCCGATTTCCTCCCTTTTGACCAGTGTTGGCTAATAGCAAAAGTCATTGGACACCCGATGACATTATGTGCAAGAGAATAAGTTGCAGGGCAATAAGGAGAGGGGAATGGGGTCATGGGAAAGCTAGCCAGGAGCCAGCAAAAATTTAATGGGATGAATGACCTCCCTTTGTCTGGATACACGGAAGAAATCCAAATATAAAATAAAGCACAAGGGAAGCCAGCTTTAAATGGGGGCAGTGGTGGTGATGATATGCTGGGGTGGGGTGTGGTTATAAAATATAAAGGTAATAAAGTTCATGCAATAAATATGAAGATAATGATAATGTGTTTATTGCCATATATCATTGTACAATGTACAAATTCACCAAAATTCTTAATTACTGCAGCCATCTGTGTTCTTGGCTCCACCTCCTTCCCACCAATGTAGACAGGTTGTGACTCACCCAACCAAATCTCGATCTTCATCCTGTGTTCTCACACCATAATTTCTAGTTATTTGGCCAACAACAGTGATATCATCAGAAAATTTGGAGATTGTGCTGGAGCCAAACATGGTGTTAAAATGAGGGTCACCTGACCACTCTAGCGGGAGATCAGTTGTAAGTTTGTCACCTGCTAATCAAGCATTAGATCCGCTCACAAGGCTACCACGCAATTAGTTGCTCTAGGTCACATGGGCATATCTGGGCCAACCCCTCCAGATGCCATTGGTCCTCACAGGCCAATTGGGCGCACATGGGCTGGTTCCTCCAACCAGTTGCAGAATAAAACCAACCACGTGGAGCAGCTCATTCTCTTGTTTCCTAAAGAGATCTCTGAGCTCCACTCTAGGTTGTGGGTCATGAGCATCACCCAAAGATCGACTGTGAAGGGTCCTATCCAGGTGGGGAGCTGTGAGCGACACTGGAGGCCAGTTGTGTGGTGTATGCCAGTGAAGCATGGAGGTTATAATGGCATACATTTGTTGTAATTAGACTACTTTTTCGCTGTTGAGTGCTTGCGTATAGTAGAGCAGTTGCAAGTATTGTTGTGTAACCCAAGAGTACTATCGGGAGTTGCGAGCATCTTTGTCTGATGTGTATAATTCACATGCTACTGTTGTGTGTGTGAGTGTGTTCCCTATTGTGAATTTCCCCGTGTCCAGGACCAGTTACTCTTTGGACCTGTCAAACCTATTCTCCTCATCATACTTAGCTATGCAGTAACGGGCGTACAAGGAATAGAGCAGAGACTCAGCGTGCAGCCTTGGGGCATATCTCTGTTGGTGGTCAGTGAGGAGAATATGTTGCCTATTTACACTCATTGGAGTCTGCTGATGAGGAAGTTGAAGATCCAGTTGCAGAGTCCCAGGTTCTTAATCTTTGACCTGTTTTGTTGGTATGATGGCATTAAACAACAAGTTTTAGTTGGTGAACAACAGCCTGCTGTACATGTTCCTGTGGTCTAGGAGATCTAACACGTAGTGTAGGGCCAGCTACATGGTGTCTGCTGCTGGCTGTTGTGCTGATAGGCCAACTGAAGTGACTCCTCAGATAGGAGTTGATTCACTCCATAACAATCATCTCAAAGAACTTAATCATGGGAGACACAAGTGCCACTGGCTGATAAATATTTGAGGCACATCACCTCACTCTTGAGCACTGTAATGATTGATATTCCTTTCAAGAAGATGGGGACCTCTGGCCGCTGTTAAGAGAAGTTGAAAATATCCATAGAAAATCCAACCAGTTGGTTCACACAGGTTTTAAGGACCTAGCCAGTTTCACCTTTTGTTGGTCTGGATTCCTTCCCCAGCCAGCATTGTCTATATTCTGAGATTTCTTGTTTCTTGCTCATTCTGCTTATTCCATGAAGAAGAGCATAAGCCCAAAACGCTGGCAATATATCTTGGTCTCCTATGAATGGTGAAAGATTGGCTGTTCCTCCAGCCTTTTGGTGTGGTTTTACTACAATCACAGCATCTTCAGACTTTTGTGTTTCACACCATCTGGGCTGGACACTTTCTGAGGATTCAGTCATCTGAAGGTTATATTTGCCTCAAAGACTGGGAGCATAATCATCAGGGGCAATGGTGGTGGGGGGAGGAGGGTTTACAAGGTTCTTGATTGTTTTCTCTTTTGAAGCTTTGAGCTAGCTGAGGAGAGATGATGGAATGTGAGCCAGGTCTCTGTGAAGTATGCAGCAATCCTGCAAGTTCCTCTGGTACAGCAATCTTGCACTTCAGTCTTAATTTTATCCTTCGTGAGTCAGACAGAATTCATGGAGGACAACAAAGATAATGTTTCATGTTGATAGCCTCTCCTCAGAACTTTACTTTTCTCTCTCTTCAGATGTGACCTGACTTCTGAAGAAAATCCAGCAATGTTGAATTTTATTTCTGATTTCCAACATCTGAAATCATTTATTTTTGTCCTTCATTGTGTCAGATTCAGAAATTAAGAAATGTTGTCATCTATGTTAGCATTCTTCCTTTTTGATCAGAAGTAAGATTGAACTTCCACTCCCAGAAGCCTGAATAAAAATCCTATATTGATTCTGTGATGAACACCTAAGGAAGTGCTGCACCACCAGAGTGGTCCTTGAGATGAGACTCTACCTGAACTCCCAATTGCCGGTTGAAGCTTCATGGATTCTGTCCAACTATACCATCAAATTCTTAAAAAGGTTTTCTAATCAATGGTTTCAGAGAGACCCTAGTGTGTTTAGTGAAGATAGGCAGAGATTGTGAAAGGCATAATGCAAATGTCAATTGAGGTGAATTCTTACTGAGGAATTATCATTGCCAATATTCCTATTGCTGGAAGTGTGAAGTTAAAAGAGAAAATGCTGGAAATACTCAAGGGGTCAGGTATAATTTGTGGACAAAGAAACAGAGTTAATGCTTCAGATTGTTGACCTTGCTTCACAGTGACTAACATAGAATGATAGCAAGTTTTAAAACTCTTTTGCCAATTAGTGTTAATTGTAACAAATATCCATCCAAATGATGAATTCTCATTCCATCATGGGGATGATTAGTTTCCAGCAGTCGCTGAAATTGACAGATGAGGGAGCGCATATATCTTTCAACCAAAGTAATGTAACTGCTCGAGCACCTGGATTAATGATTGTTTCTTGACTGGTATTATTTCACATCCTTAATGTGGGTTATAGTAATTCTCCCAGGACAGCTTGCCTGATGACATGATGCAGAGTCCCACATTAAATGTAGAAAGGAATATTTATTTTTGGAAAGAGATATACAGACAGTAACATAAATCGCAGTTCTGATTTTAGGAGCTGTTATCTAATTCCCAGTTTGTATTCCACGACAGTGTGTAGAACCTTCATTTAAAAGCAGCTCAAACCTCTTTAAGAGCTGCTGGTATTGAATGCCCAAAAGAATAATTTTTCACAATAGTTGAAAGTGGGTGAGTCTGAATTGGGTTTCTGATGCACAATTCAATTAATACATCAACAATGTTGTATCCTTTATATTATTAGGGGCAATGGTAAAATTATGACCAGCCATATTCTTAAAATAATTACAGCTAATTTTAGGATTACATTCCTTTGGATGAATCTCTATAACTTGTATCTGACTAACCTCTATCACAAGGTGAGTTATGAAGAAGGCATGTAGCATGCTTGGCTTCATCAAACAGGAGACTCAGTGCAGGAGAAGAGGCATCATGTTGCAACTGTACAGGATATGAGTGAGACCATAAATGGAGTATTGTACAGTTTTGGCCACCCAGCTAGAGGAAAGATATCATTCTCCTGGAAAGGATGAATAAAATATTCACAAGAATGTTTCCAGAACTGATGGCCTTGAAATCTCAGGGGAGCTGGATTACCTGGAGCTTTGCTCCCTGGAGTACAGGAGGAGGCTAAGGGGAAAACTTACAGAAATGCACACAATTCATTGTAAAACTGTATGGCATTCCAATAACAATACTCAGCAAGTGTGTGGCGAAGCTGTGGCAATCTACTTACCAGCAAGTGAACCAGTTCCTGAAATAGCAAATATGCTGTAGAAAATGCAGGAAATTGACCTGCATCCAACACAGGTTTTTAATCAGAGTTGATGACATCACTGATGATGTCACTTCCTGTCCATGTGACAAAGCAGTGATGAATATAAGCTCAGCCTGAGGTGTCTGTCTTGAACTAAACTTTAATAAGTGTATGTTGGCTTTGTTGTGTATGCATCAACTTGACAATGTGTACACTACTGTCTAAAGTAGCTCAATGTAGAATATTTTGCTATATTAGTGACCCTGATGGTCACTATGATGACCCCACCATGGAAAAATTTCTTCAATGCATACTCTGGCTCTGAAACTGCCAATGTTTTAGACTTCACAACCACATGTATGGTTTGACCAAGCAGAAGCTCAATTCCATGTCTGATTCCATGTGGTACTACTATGTAGTAAATGCCTTGGATCAAGAGATGGCAAGTTTCTGATTCTTCTGGAGTAGCATAAGTATTTGGAGCTCAAGAATCTGCTCCATACCTTTGGCCTCTCATGATGTGAGTGAATGGCCTGTTTACTTCACTTGGATAGCTTTGGAGACAGGACCCCTTCTGTGCTCATGAATGAAATGCTGGCATTAACAAAAGGGTATAGGCCCTGCCTCATGTTTGAGCAGGCTTTCTTGGAACAGTTGCCAGAAGATCCCCACATGTTGCTGGCTGATGAGGATTTCAGTGACCCACGGAGAGTTGTGGCCTGTGCTGACATTCTATGGTGGGCTAATCAAGAAAGTGTGACATCTGTAGGACAGACCACCAGATCTTGCTCTCAGAAGCAGGATTGTGCAACTCCAACATTAGACTAGCAGCAGCGTTGATCTAATCTGTTGTCAGACTGCCAGTTAGCCAGGAGACAATGGCATTGAAGATAGCATGCGCTGGTGTTTCTACCATTAACAATGGGGTGCAGAACCTTGCCGGTGCTGACCACCCTGTGCACTTCTGGGAAAATGCTGGGATCAGCCTTCATAAACCTAGATAACAATCTTATCACTATCCACAGTCATCAGGATCATCTGTCCCACCTGTGCAAGCTTTTCACTTGTTTGAATGGGTTTGGACTGACCATTAACCTGGCCAAGTGTCAATTTGAGTTAGTGATCATTGACTTTCTGGGCCATAGAATCGCCAAACATGGAGCAAAGCCACTACCAGCAAAGGTTGAGGCAATCCGGGCATTTGCTAAGCCTAGCACAGTTAAAGGCCTTCAAGAGTTTGTTGGAATGGTGAACTTTTATCACTCGTTTCTACCATCAGTGCCTCACATTATGCATTTCCTCTTCACCCTGATGTCAGGCAATGCAAGGAACGTCACTTGGGATGAAGGATTGTTGGCAGCATTCAAGAACGCCAAGGAGGGATTGGCTAATGCTGCATTGCTGGTCCACCTAAGAACTGATGTCCCAACAGCCCTGACAGCCGATGTGTCCAGTATGGCAGTAGGAGGGGTGCTTGAACAGTATATTGATGGGCATTGGAAACCATTGGCTTTCTTTATCAAGCACCCAAGATCACCAGAACTCAAGGACAGCACTTTAGATCGAGAATTATTGGCATTGTACCTAACTAACAGACCTTTCAGGTACCTTCTAGAATGCAGACATTTCATGGCTTTTACAGACCAAAAGGTGTTTGCATTTGCTTACTAAGGTACAAGATCTTTGGTTGGCTCGTCAACAGAGACAGTTATCATATTTCTGAGTTCACAAAGGCCATCAAACACATCTCAGGAAAGGCCAACATAGTGACAGATGTGCTGTCTTGCTCGGCCATACAATCCATTTAGACCTTAGCCCAAAGGGTGGACTATGTTGCACTCGCGAAAGTGCAATGGGCAGACTAAGAAATTCTACACTACAGAACAGGAGACTCGAACCTGCAGCTGGAAAAAATTCCGGTAGTCCTGGGGGAGCTCAAACTCCTGTGTGACATATATACAGGTCTATAATCATCCAATCGTTCAGGTGTCCTGGAGGCAGCAGGTATTTGATGCGGTACATGGGTTGGCACATCCATTGATCAGAACAACTGACAGGATAGTAGCCAACAGATTTGTGTAGCATAGCCTTCAAAAACAGGTCAGCAATTGGGTGAAGACATGTATTCGTTGCCAAACATCCAAAGTCCAGCATCACATGAAAGCCCCACTACAATCTTCAGAGCCAACATATTGGAAGTTGATCATGTACACGTGAACTTTGTAGGCCCCCCTGTCAGTGTCATGTGGTTCCTGTTTTCTTCTCACTATAGTGGATTAGGCCACGTGGTGGCCAGAGGCAGTTCCACTGGCAGATATGACTAATGACACCTGCACTGAGGCTCTCATTTCCGCCTGGACAACACGTTTGGGTCTGCCAGCACACGTCATATCTAATAGGTGCCCAATTCATGTCAAACCTGTAGTCAGCAATGGCCACCCTGCTTGGAACCAAGGTGCACCACAGAACTGCTTACCACCCACAATCCAACAGACTAGTAGAAAGGTTCCACAGCATTTGAAATTGGCCCTTGTGGCGCATCTGCAGGGACCAAACTGGGTTGACAAATTGCCATGAGTACTCTTGGGCATATGAACTAAGATATAGATGCCTCATTGGCAGAGCTGGTCTATGGTGTGTCCCTGATGGCTCCAGAATTTGTACAGACTCCTGGGGACAGATGGAGATACCCACAGTGATCCTAAGCAAGTTCTGCGAGAAGTTCAGTTCTTTAGCGGTCAGGCCAGGTCCTATATACCCCAGAACCACATTTGTAAATTACATTGAGATGACCACAATTACTGGGGAGACACAAGGGTAGCATCCAAGGGTAGAAATCTCAGTCAAAATTTCAGGACACTTTATCTAGACTTGAGTATGAAGGATAATATCAAGTGTATCAAGGGAGTAGAAAAGATGGGGAAGGGGATAAAGGACATGGGGTATTACACAGAAGGTGGAAGAGTGAAGAGACAGGAAGAGTGAAAGGACCACTGGGAGGGGTGAACATTAGAGTGAGAAGTAACATTGGGAGTAGTTAAAGAAGAGATGGAAACAAAAGAAACAGATACAGGCAGAGTTACCTAAAAGTATAAAAAAAGATTGGAAGAAAGTGTTGCATTTTTTTTTTACTTCAAAGAAGTACATTTCTAAATGTGGTCCTTGAGATTTAGGAACAAGAAACAACGGAAAGCCACACTCAATGCTGGACAAGCCAACCGGTTTTGTTCACAGGCACAAAACCATGCTGTGCATGTAATCCAATAAAGTGCTTTAGTGAAAACAAGTAGGTTGTAGGCAGGGGTAAGGTGGGTTGCTGTGGAGAGAGGCCAAAAAGTCAAGAGTGGGGTGAGTCAGGGCATTTGTCAGTGAGGATTGGAGCTTGAAGGTTAGGACTGGCCATTGTGCCAGGAGGTTGCTGGATGTAGGGACTGAGTGCAGAGGATGATGACAGAAGGTGCCAACCAGGCAGTGGTAAGGGTGCCCCAAAGGAGATGGCTGTGAAGAGTAAATGCTTAACTTGAAGGGCAATCACCTCAGAGTAGTTCCAAGACCCAGAAGCCATAGTATCTAACTAGGTCGAGAAGATCTCCTTTAAGGATTGCTGAAGCAGGACTAATATTAAGACGAAATTCTGCTCCTTCAGGATGGACTAGCTGACTGAATTTCAGCTTGGACTTTCCTAAACCAACCAACACAGGTTAGATCCTCATGCTCTTCTGTGTATGAGTGCATCTTGCACATGGGGGGAAACCACAACCAAATGTGTGAACTTAATGATGTATTGTGTATCTAAATGCTTCTAATTATTGGATCTCCAATTGATCACATAGCACATATAAAGACTAAGCCTTTTGATGGTATATCTGTGCCATTGTTTTTTAGGGGACTTGATTGGACAAGTGCAACAATAACTTCCCTGTTTTTCTTTCAAATAGTGCTGTAAGATCTATTGTGGCTGGTTGAGAAAGCAGATGGGGCCTCTGCTGAATGCTTCATCTGAAAGTGCGACACTGGAAGAGATATCAGAATTGGAGGAATGTAGTGTTCTCAGAGGGTTCCAGGACAACTCTTTAGGAGCAGGTTGTCAACCCCAAAACTTTTTATTGGATCATGGGTCATCACCACCTTGTGGTCCAGATCCAGAAATAATCCCAAAAATCACTTTTTGTTGGTGATAATTCCAAATATCCATCATTGCTTGCAATAAGGGACACTGCCTGAAATTTCAGCTAAAATGTCAGAGATCTAATTTGATCATCTAATACTCTGCACTAATAGGGAAGTTTCCCTTAATCTATTTCATTAAAATGTTTGAGAGAAGGCTTTTAGATCAGTCCTAAATCACCTCTATTTTAAGTAATATTCACCAGTCTTAAGAAGTTGTCCTCAAAATTCATCACTTTTAGCACTGGTATCATTGTACAAGACTTTAAAAATAAACTTTTAAAATGAAAGAAAACTCGTGAAAAATATTCTCGTGTGTGTCAAATGCATGGTCTATCATCTGAAATATTATTTCTTTATCACACAGATTTTCTTGAAAGTCTCATCACAATTTTGAAAATTTTAATTATTTTGCATTGTGGGCTATATTATTATTATTATTTATCTTAAAAGAATAAATGAAACAGAAGCCAATTGCACAGCTCTTGATGTTCCTCTGCCATTCAATAACTCATGATTTTTTATTTCACCACTGTTCCTTTCTGATAATCCCACATCCTTTGAATCCCTGTCCTCTTCAACTCACATGGTATTTTTGCCGGTCATTTTCAATCTGTGTTCTCTGTTATGGAACATAAGAAAAGGAAAGGCAGGAGGCAATCGGCTCCCTATGCATGCTCAATCAGGGGGATAGACAGGATAAATGTAGATAGGTTTTTTCTACTGAGGGTAAGTGAGATACAAACCAGAGGACATGGGTTAAGGGTGAAAGGGAAAAAGTTTAGGAGGAACTTCTTCACACAGAGAGTGGTGGGGGTGTGGATTGAGCTGCCAACTGAAGTGGTAAATGCTGGCTCAATTTTAACATTTAAAAACCATTTGGATGGGTTCATGGGAGAGGTATGGAGGGCAATGGACTGGGTGCAGGTCAGTGGGTCCAAGCACAAACTAGAAAAGCTGAAGGGGCCAGTTTCTGTGCTTAATGTTCTATGGTTTTGTGTTTCTAAATTCAAGTGAGTATTATCCTGTCCTGCTAAATCAATCATCACTGGGAAAATCCCCACACCAGGAATCAATCTCTTTGCACCTCCTCACTGCAAGTATATTCTTCCTTTGTAATAGAGATCAGATTTGGACACAACCTTCCACATGTAATTTCACCAGGGCTTCATGTTATTGAAGCAAGACACCTTTACTTTTATTATTAAATCTTCTTACCAACAAATGATTTCCCTTCCAAATTGTTCATTTACATCCTTAGTAACTTTTATGTTTTGTGTCCAAGAATATTAG
Organism: Narcine bancroftii; assembly: GCF_036971445.1. Lineage (NCBI taxonomy): Eukaryota > Metazoa > Chordata > Chondrichthyes > Torpediniformes > Narcinidae > Narcine > Narcine bancroftii. The sequence continues at coordinate 94,148,083 of NC_091472.1, read as the reverse complement.
GGCCCTGTAAATAAAACTAAAAACAATGTTCACTATTTAAAAAAAAAAGACACTGCTTCTCTAATGTCCCTACCAAAGTGAAAGATCTTGTATTTTCCACAATGTATTCCATCTTCCTTGTCCTTGCCCATTCACTGAGCTTGTCCATATCCCCTTACACCACTTTGCTTCCTCTTCACATCCCACACTGCCATCTAGCTTGGTATTGGTATAATAAACTTATCTATTATGGCTTTGATACATTACAACTGGTGCCCCACAATCAAACCATTGATGGTTGCGAACAGCTGAGAGCCAATCTTTAAGCGCAGCAGACCTCACTAAATCACAGCTTCCCAACTCAAAGATAATACTTTTCTTTTTCTGTTCATTAAAATACTATATCTTCAATATCAAGACATGGTGCAGATGTTCATTAATTGAACATTGTGTCACCAGGCAGAGGCAAGTTTTCTTAGGCGAGGCTAGAACAAGGCCAAACAGTAACCTGTTCTTCTTTCTTTCCCATGAGTTGATTTTTTCTTTTTTCCCACAAATAACTGATTAAAGAGAAGGCATCTCTTATCTTGATTAACACAAGTAGCTAATGATGGCTTGACAACCCTTCAAAGTAATTTTAGTACTGAAAATAACCTTTCAGATTGAAGGTATTTGCTTATGCACGGAAAATGTATATTTTTAAATAGAACCTCTCAAAATGATCTGAATAAAAATGGATTCAGTACTGGATTTAAGCAAGAAAGCCAGAAAATACTGTGATTGTAATTTAATGCACAAAAGTGCTGGAGAATCTCAGCAGGTTGTGCAGCATCCATAGGAAGCAAAGATACAGAATTTCACCAACATTTTGGGCCTGACACATTGGTTATATATCTTTGCTTTCTTTGGATGCTTCATGAGTTTCTCCAGCACTGCTACATGGGTAGGAGTTTTGATCCATTTCGCCCTGTTATAGGATTTGGCTACACTGTATGTGCTCTCATAAAATAATAATGCTTAAAATTCAAACAATGTAATTTCTGAAACCTGTCTTAAGGCACTTTAAGGTGGCCAAAGTCCTCAATGTAAAGCCGCACATTATTATCATATGCATCTGTCGGGAGGTCACTTGAGAGCGCAGGAGGCACATGTGAGGCGAACTTTGTAACCCTCCTCCGGGAGGGATAATCGCTGGAGCACTGAGGTTTCCCCCCCCCACCCCCCCCCCCCCGGCACCTGAATGCCGCTGCCTGAAACCGGCTGCTAAGGGGATGACAATCAGCTGGTGAGCACCTGACAGCCCCCCTCCCAGCTACCCCAGCCCCCCAGCGCAAGATGTCAGGGCAGGGGCAGCCGGCACGGGCAGTCCCCATACTGATCTCACTTCCCTACTCTCTCCCTAGAGCCCTGTATCAGTCCTCACACTATGGGGTGGCCGGCGTGGGCTGTAAGAGCTGGGGCAGCCCACGTGGGACGTCCCTGCACTGATCCCACTGCTCCACTCTCTCCACACAGCCCTATATCAGTCCCCATACTGTGGGCTGCCCCTGCGCTGACAGCCCATGCCGGCCACCCTAGAGTGCTTGGACTGATATAGGGCTGTGGGGAGAGAGCAGGGCAGTGGGATCAGTGCGGGGACGTCCCCAGCTTTGACAGCCCGCCATCCCAACCCTGACAGCCCATAGGGACAGGAGCCGGAGAGCGGTCTGAAGCACCTCCCGTGAAACTGTCCCTTTCAGATGGCCAGTGCTACACTTTCAGCGCTGCCACCTGAATGACCATTCCACAGGTCTGAATCTGCTTCTGCAGGCGCATTCTTGGCAGAGAATGCACCTGAAGAAGCCTAAATATATATTTGAACTAAAAATATCTGTACTGGTGTAACTGGTGATTTATTCTCCATTTGCAGCAAGATATAGTATGATGAAAATTAAATGAATTTGTCATTTTCCAATAAGTTGAAGTGAGTTTTTTATAATGTTCCAAGAATTATTCTATTTTTCACCATTTTCTAGCACCCAAATGAAGGGTAAACTAAAGGACACCAGATTTGGAAACATACAGCACCATCGGGAAAAATGAATGCTATGACATGATAGCATTCTGTTTCTTCATCAGTGAGGGTTATATTTGAAAGCAGTTGAGATTGGTGGGATGCAAACCTCTTACCTGCTCTTGTGTTAAGGACTTAATACATTCCATCCCTGAAATATCCACCAAGTATTAACATTACTAATCTCATTTCTATATTACATTGGGAGGACCACGATTACTAAATCAAAAGCTCCACGATGATGCCATGTCATGAGAGCTAAGGTCATATTATTTGCATGCAGTCAATGGAGCTCAAATTTGCCATTTTTTTTTATAGACAAAAAGCATGGTAACAGTTCATTTCAGCTCCCAAATCTGTGCTGCCCAATTTACACCAATAACCTACATCCCCAGTAAGTTTCATGCTAACCCTGACATTCTACATCTATAAATTTGCTGACAATACCACTGTAGTGGGTTGTATATATAAAAAAGGTGATGAGTCAACATACAGGAGGGAGATTGAAAACTTAGATGAATGCTACAGCACCACAACAACATTGCATTCAATGTTATCAAAACTAAGGAGCTGATTGTTGACTTGAGGAAGGGAACACCAGAGGTAAACAATCTAATGATCATTGGGGGGGATCAGAAATGGAGAGGCTGAAAAGGATCTAAAAAGGCATCTTGAAGAAAGCATGTCAGCACCTCTATTTCCCCGTGAGTTTGCAGAGGTTTGGTATGACACCAGATACCCTGGAAAATTTCTACAGATATATGGTGGAAAATGTGCTGACTGGCTGCATCACGGTCTGGGGACATGAATATCAATGAGTGTAAAGCCCTGCAAAAGGTAGTGGAGACAGCCCAGAACATCACACGAAAATCCCTTACCACTATTGAGAACATCTACAGGGAACGCTGCCATCAGAGAGCAGCAGCAATCATCAAGGATTTGCTCTGTTCTTGCTGCTACCATCAGGAAAGAGGTACAGATGCCACAAGACTAAAACCACTAGGTTCAGTAACAGTTGCTACCCCTTCACCATCAGACTCCTCAATAACAAACTCAATCAGGGACTCATTTAAGGACTCTTACTTGTGCATTTCATTCATTTTTTTATTCTCTTTGTTTTGCACAGTCAATTTGTTTACATTCATTATCTGTTTATCGTTCTTTATTTGTTTACATATACTGTATATGTTGTGTACAGTTTTTTTTTGCCCTTCCAATAAGTGGTAATTCTACCTCACCCACAGAAAAAGAATCTTAGAGTTATATGCAATGTCATGTATACACTCTGACAATAAATCTGAAATCTGATATTCAGAATAAATGGATGGAAAATTCTCCCCAACTATATTTTATTTGACATTAAAGTGAAATATCACTGATACTTCAATATAAAATATAAAGTATCACTGTTAGATCTACTAACAGGAACTCAAATGTCTGTTATAAATCATTTGTGAAATATTATTGTAGGTTTATATCTACTGTTCAATTAAATTGATTTCAATGCTAACATCAAGAAGGTAAAATAATTACAGATCAATCACACCTTTTTATTCAGGATTCTCGCAAGCAGAATGATAAGCAATTAATTTAGTTAACATATAACTCATAGTAAAATGTGCTTGAAGCACAACTCCCCAAAAGCCAGATATCTGAAGGAAAATAATTATTTCTAACTCTAACTTATTTAATATATTAGGATGGGATTTTAAAACTGGAATCAACAACTTGCTATAAAGGACAGAGCCATTCCCTTGTCTGACAATTGTTAGGTCTGCATTGTTCATGAATGAGTGAGACAAACACCAGACTGAGTCGAAATCAGGGTTCTTTGTTCTTTATTACCGGATTGTAACACTTGCGACTAACAAAGTTAATCGGAGAATGCATTCTGCCGTTATCAGCAAAATGGTGATTTTTTATACCCTTGGATACATGCTTAGAACATCATCATATCATTACTTGTCCAATGACTAAAACTGTTGCTATCCTTTCCCTGCTAGCTTCCTGCCTCTCAATCCATCAATGTCTCTCTTATCTTGTAAGTACAAGGATGCATTCTGTTACTCCTTAGTACTGGGTGACTCCTTCTCCGGTCCCATCTCATGATGTTTTACCTAACAGGAGTACAAGGACACCTCCCCTTCTTGTTACTGCCCTGTACAGGGTAACTCCCTACACATTCCCATCTCATGATGTTTTACCTTACACATTGTAAGAGTCCAATGTAAACAACGACTAAAGCAGCCACTTGGCTGTAATAATAACAAAGCTGTGGATGAAAAGTGAGATGGGGAGTCACTTGGGTGCAAGACAAATTCTTAAAATGCTCTCTTCCCACACCGATCAAATTTAATCAGCCCTCTTTCAGAAGTCAATTCTGTGCAGACTTTGTTTTCTGCTGTCCAGTGACAGTTCCCCAGTAATTTTATTTTTAATTTGAAGTGGAGGAGGTAGATTTATTGCATAGAATTACTATTTTCATTTTTCTTTCTGAATCTGCTGTGAAAGGGATTTGTGGTTAGACTTGATAGAACCTATATTTTATTAGATTCTGCTGTCTGTAGAAATGTGAGATGTGGTTCTGATGATTTCCTTTGCTGTAATTTCATTGAATCAAATTATATCACATTATTAGGTCAGGCTCCTTAGTCACAATCAATGGCCAGAGGTTAATTCTCTTTTCTGCTTAACTGTCACAGATGGGACAAATTTATTGTATCATTCTGAAGTTTGTGAATTTTTATTTAATTTAATTTGTTTTGAAAGCAGTGTGTGGGAAAATTGTCAATGTGCAATGAAATTATAATATTGCATGATATTCACAACATGGTCAATTCTTCTGCACATACTGTAAGTGATCAAAATAACATAATGTAATAAATCTTCCAGAACATTATAGGAGCAGGAGCACCCATTTGGCCCTTTGAGCTTATTTTGCCATTTCAACAGATCTTTGTCAGTTTCCTGAGTTATCCTCATGCCCCTTGATTCCTCTCACATCTAAAGACTTGTTTTCAATTCAGTCAATAATTGACCCTGCTCTGGCATGAATTCCAAAGATTTGTTACTTGGTGAATTGTGTCTCCTGCTCCTTATCTAGCACAAACAATATCTATCCTTTAGACCCATTTAGAAAGTCATCTCTCATTCTTCCAAATGCTAAAGTCACCTAGAAACTCTCTCTCTCTTCCCATTTGACTAACCTGTCATCCCAGTAACTAGTCTGATGAATCTTGTCTTCATTTTCTCCACAAAAAATTTATCCTTTTTTCAGGGAAGGATGCCAAAATGTATACAATAGTTGGTAGAAGTGCAGTTTGCACTCTGCGCAGACCAGCAGTCTCTGGTCATGTCTCTGACCTCCCTGATGGAGTATGGCAGGTTACGAGATTTGATAAAGTGGAAAAATCTCATGACACTGAGTGGCAGAAGTAATTGTGGAGGATTTTGAGGCGGTCTATCTTGGCATTGGCACATGTCCCTCGGGACAGGGCATCTGGGGGCTTGTTAAGGTTCTCTGGCCAATACAGGATATCGTAGTTATAGGCAGAGAGTTCAATCCTCCACCTCAAAATTTTATCATTCTTTATCTTACCCCGCTGTTCATTGCTGAACATGAATGCCACAGCCCATTGGTCCATGAGCAGGGTAAAACATCTGCTGATCAGGAAATGTCTCTAGTGCTGCACTGGTTCAATTATTGCCTGAGTCTCCTTCTCGATGGAGGAGTGTCGGACTTCAGGGCCCTGAAGGGTATGGAAGATGAAGGCCACGGGCCGAACTGCCTGGTTCAGAGTGGCGGCCTGGGCGAAATAGGACACATCGCTCTCAACCTGAAAACGGGTAGATTCATCCACCACATATGTTGCGGCTTTATTGATGTCTTCTTTTATACAATTGCCCGGGCCTCTCTTGTCAGGGGGAAGGATGTGGACTTTATAAGGAGGCAGGCTTTGTCCGCATAATTAGGTACCCATTGGGTTTAATAGGAAAATAACCCCAAGCACTTTTTCAGAGCCTTGAGGCAGTGGGGAATGGGGAGCTCTAGCAGTGGATGATGCGGTCAGGGTTGGGGCCAATAGCTCCATTCTCCGCAACACAGCCAAGGATTGCCAGGTGGGAAGCATGGTGAAGTTTAGGCGTATGGCTATTGTGAGGTATTTCTGGAGATTGGCGTCATGATCTTGTAGGTCATGGCCGCAGATCATGATGTTATCCAGGTAGGGGAAGGTAACACGCAGGTCATTTTGGTCCACCAGCTGGTCCATCTCCCGCTGGAAAATGGAGATGCCATCAGTAACACTGAAGGGGACCCTGAATAAATGATAGAGGTGGCCATTTGCCTCAAAGGCAGTGCTCTGGCGGTCCTCCAGATGGATAGGGAGTTGGTGGTAGGTGGATTTCGGGTCATTTGTGGAGAACACATGATATTGGGCAATTTGATTGATTGTGTCTACAATGTGAGTGAGAGGATACACATTCAGCTGTATATAGTGGTTAATAGTCTGGCTATAATCAATCACCATCCTGTTTTTACCTCCACACTTGACCACCACCACTTGGGCTCTCCACGGGCTGGTACTGGGCTCGATGATCCCCTCATTCAAGAGTCGCTGAACCTCTGCTTTAAAAATGCCCTGTTGCTTTTTGTAGCAACTGGCTTACAGTTGGGGGTGAGATTTGCAAACAGCGGTGGGGGATTGATACGGAGAGTAGAGTCTGCATGATGGTTGGGCCAGTTGCAGGGGGAGCTGCGGTAGTGGGGGTGGGGGGAAGAGCAGGGTGGCGTGCTGACGAACTGCAGGTTGCCAACTGTTGGGGGGGTGGGGGAGGGGACCCCAATATATTGCATTGAAAGGTTCTTGAGGTGGCATTGAAAGTCCAACCCCAGCTGCACTGGTGCGCAGAGTTGTGGCATGATGAAGAGTTTAAAGTTCTTATAAGTCATGACCTGTACAGTTGGCATCACAGTGGATCTCAGTTGAGTGGGACTTTGAGGCCAGGGTGCTGCTTGCTGCTTTTCTTTAAGGGAGTACATTGCATCACATTGAGGTGGATAAAACTCTCAGTGCTCCTGCTATCGAAAAGGCAACTGGTCACCTGATCGTTGATTGATATGTCCACCATAGACCGGGACAGTTGATGTGAACTATTTTGGTCCAGCACCACAGAGACTAGTGTCAATTTGTGGTCTGGTCCATGCTGACTCATAGTCTGGGAGCACAACGGCAACTCCGGAGGAGTCCTGTAGAAAGACCTCAAAGCAGCATGGCTAGAGTTAAAAGCAGTCTGAGGCTTCTGGCAATTGTGGGTCAATCTTCACCTTATCAGGCTTTGAAAAACAAATTGTAATTAAAATTGATGCACTATCAATACCTGTAACTCGTAAGACTAGAGTTAAGGATCTATAGGTGTTTATTTACAATAAACTTGAAGGTCATCCTGTGCTGTGACCCAGGCTTTTTGGGAAGAGGTTATGGTGTTGGAGCCTTTATACATGGTTAAGAGGGAAGAGTCATGGGTACAGTCACAAAATGGGGCGGAGTCAGATTAATGAGTGTACAGTCATTCACCACATATCTGTAGTTGCGAAAATGCTTGAATCTATCATTGAAGACAAAATAGCGAGGCATCTGGAATGAAATGGATGCTTCAGGCAGACTGCAGTCATAGCTTCAAGATTTAGGATGGAAATGAGGAGAAACTGCTTTTTCCAGCGACTGGTGAATCTATGGAATTCTCTGCCCATTGCAAGCGACCTCAGTAAATATATTTAAGACAAGGTTGAATAGATTTTTCGTAGTAGGGGAATTAAGGGATATGGGGAAAAGGCAGGTGGGTGGAGATGAGCTTCTCATCAGATCAGCCATGATGTTATTAAATGACAGAGCAGGCTCAATGGGCCTGATGTTCTAAGACCAGAATACTATTTAGATTCTGATGATAGATATTTGTCCCAAAACATAATTATTCTTCTCTTTATGTTCAGAGATGCCACCTGACCTGATAGATTTTTTCCAGCATTTTCTATCGTTATTTGGCTTTCTAATTGTTCTTATCACCTCCATGGAGGCTTTCAGTAACTTGTAAAAAATAACATTTCCTCACCTCAGGATTTTTTCAAAAGACCTCGAGATTTGTGATTTTTTTTAAAACAAAGTGAATATCATTATGTTTCCATATTGTATTCCAATGGCCAATTTTTCCTCACTCACATTGTTCCTTGAGGTTTCCCTGCCGTCTCATCATGAATTATGTTTCCATTTAGCTTTGAGTTATGAGCAAACTTGGAAATTTTACGTTTGATCCACTCAACCAAACTAATTAATAAATTTTGGAAAATAATTGCAAATACCTTTAAAGCTGCCTATTTTGAAACTGGTAAGTAGATCAATCTGCCTTTGTGATTTATCAGTTTTCAGGCTCAATAATCTCTCAATGCCTGTGTGAGTTTCAAAGTTCAGATTTTTTGTCAGAGTACATACAACATCACATTCAATCCTGAGATTCTTTTTCCTGCAGGCCAGGCAGAATTTCTACTTGTCGGTACAGAGACTATCCGAGTTACAAACGTCTGACTTACAGACAACTCATACTTACAAACAAATTGTGTCCCAATTCACACATGTGGTATGCAAGACATCAATGGAATGAGAGTAAGTGTCAACTTTTAATCATGATTTTTTATTTTTTTCTATCTAAACTGTTTTAAGAACTTTTTTTTAGAGAACTAAGACAAACATTTGACTAACTGGTGCTAAATAAGAACCATGTGTACCTGTTCCAACTTATCTACAAATTTGACTTAAAGACAGATGTAGAAACAGATCTTCTTCATAACCCAAGGACTTCCCTGCAGTGCAAAAATCACTATACTCAGGAATAGGTACGTAAACAAAGGAGAGAAATGTAAACAAGACGGAAGTAAAACAAGCAGTGTAATAGAAAAATAAATATTCAATCCTAAATAATGTACAAGGTAAGAGTCTTTAAATGAGTGTCTGATTAAGTTTGTTGTTTAGGAGTCTGATGGTGAAGGGATTAGCAACTCTTTCTGAACCTAGTGGTATGAATCTCATGGCACATATCCCTCTTTCCCGATGACAGCATGTTCTGGGTGGTGCGGATCCAATGCCAGCATTCCCTTTAGATTTCCTTGATGGAGATGTACTAGGTTGTGTCCACTACCTTCTGCTGGGCTTCCTGCTCAGAGGTATTGGTGTCCCCATAGCAGGTTGTGACGCAGCCAGAGAGCATATTTTCCACTCTGTAGAAGTTTGCCAATGTATTCAATGTCATACAAAACTTCTGCAAAATCCTGAGAAAGTATTTTCGTCACAATGACATTCATGTTTTGGTCTAGGAAAGGCCTTCCAACTCCCAAAAATATAAATTTTCTCAGCCTCTCCACTTCTGATACCCTACTGATCACCTGATCACTTGTGGTTTTCCCTTCCTAAAGTTCACAATCATCTCCTTAGTTCTCTAGTACTGATGGAAATTGTGGAGAAGATGTTCTTACTGATCCACACTGATTGGGGTCTGGAGGTGAGGAAATCCAGGACAAAATTTGACAATAGTTTACTGAGGCCCAGGTCTTGACGTTTGCTGATCACTTTTGAGAGGATGATGGTGTTGAATGATGAACTATAGTCATTAAAGAGCATCCTGATGTATGCATCTTTGGTGTGCAATGTTCCAGGATTTTGTGTAGAGCCAGTGAAATCACATTTGTCATAGACCTGTTGCTGGAGTAGGCAAATTAGTATAGATCCATGTCACTACTCAACAGGAGCTGAATTGCTTCAACACCAGCCTCTACAAACATTTCATCACTTTGGATGAGTGCCACTGGTCGGTAGTCATTTAGAGAGGCTACCACACTCTTTTTGGGCACAGGTACAATTCCCCCTACATCTCAAATATGTGCAGGTTGGCAAGTTAATTGGCTTAGTTTATAGGTGAGCAGTAGAATGTAGGGAGACGAGGGGATCGTGAGGAGCCCATCCTGCCCAGTTCCTCTCATGTGACCAATAAACTATCCTATACATCTCTGGATGTTTCACCCATGTGACCAATAAACTATCCTGTATACCTCTGAAACATGGGAGAAAACCCAAGCACCCAGAGAAAAACACGCGCCCCCCAGAGAGAAAGTGAAAATCCCTCAGACAGTGACAGATTTGAAGCTGGGTAGTTGGCGCTGTAATAGTGTTTGTGCTAACTTCTCTCTACTATGCTGTCTATTCAGATCTCCGACTCAATAATCTCTCTTATTGTATTTCTTTGTGAAACCTAATTTTTTTTCACTTCCTCTTCTGCACCAGCCCTTGGTTTTCTAGTATTTCTGCAAGGCTTTGAGACTTTGTTTATGTCTTGTGAATTTAATTTCTTTGCCATTTCCTTATTTCCCATCAGAAATGGGAAATCTCACATTTGCCTTTTCTGGTATTTTCTGTTTCAAATACATATAGAAACCCTAAGTCTATGTTTATGTTTCTCACCAGCTTTCTTTCATAAATTATTTTCCTTTTATTTATTAATTTTTTGATCATCTTTCCTGAGTTCTAAATTCATGCTAATCCTCAGACTTCTTGCTTTATCTGACATAAAATGTGAGTCTTTTCCTTAGATTTAATACTCTTCAATTTCTCCCATAATTAAGATAGTTACATGCATATTTAAGTATCTCTTTTTTTTTACTGTTTCTGCACCATTTGACAGCCTTTGACTATTCATTACCGAATCATGGGTCCTCTACCGGCATCACCTACGGCTCCTAGAACGCTTCCATCAACGCTGTCTCCGCTCCATCCTCAACATTCATTGGAATGACTTCATCACCAACATCAAAGTACTCGAGCTGGCAGAGTCCGCAAGCATCGAATCCACGCTGCTGAAGACCCAACTGCGCTAGGTGGATCACGTCTCCAGAATGGAAGACCATCGCCTTCCCAAGACTGTGTTATATGGCAAGCTCTCCACTGGCCACCGAGACAGAGATGCACCAAAGAAGAGGTACAAGGACTGCTTAAAGATATCTCTTGGTGCCTGCCACATTGACCACCGCCAGTGGGTTGATATCGCCTGCAACTGTGCATCTTGGTGCCTCACAGTTCGGCGGGCAGCAACCTCCTTTGAAGAAGACCGCAGAGCCCACTCACTGACAAAAGACAAAGGAGGAAAAACCCAACACCCAACCGCAACCAACCAATTTTCTCTTGCAACCGCTGCAACCGTGCCTGCCTGTCCCGCATCGGACTTGTCAGTCACCAACGAGCCTGGTAAACCAGAAAGCTGAGTATAGGATTATTGGTCAGTTAATTATGAGTGTGGATGAACAGAAGGACCTTGGGGTTCAAATCCAAACATCTCTTAAGATCGCTGCACAGGTTGATAGGATAGTTAAGAAGGCCTAGGGGATGCTGGGCTTCATTAATAGGGGGATTGAGTTCAAATCAAGAGGTCATGTTGCAACTAATCTCAGATGAGACCCCACTTAGAGAATTGAGTTCAGTTCTAGTCACATTATAAGCATAAGATGTTGGTAAAGCCCATTTGGAGTATTGTGTTCAGTTTTGGTTATTGTGCTGTCGGAAAGATGTTGTTAAGCTGTTGATGGTGCAGAGAAGATTTGGGCCCTGTGATATCAGGAGAGGTTGATCAGGCTAAGACTTTATTACTTGGAGTGCAGAAGGATGAGGGTTGATTCATAGAGGTGTACAGAATCATAATAGATCAGGTCAATGCAAACTGTGTTTTGTCTAGAGTAGGGGAATCTGCAGCCAGAAGACTTAGGTTTAAGGTGCGGGTGTGTGCGTCAGGAGTACAGATTTAACAGGAACCTGCAGGGCAATGTTTTTTTTCACACAGAGGGTGGTTGTTGTATGAAATGGGCTGGCAGAGGGGGTGACTGAGGCAGGTACTATTCCAGAGTTTAAGACAAAATTGGGAAGGTACATGTATAGGTTGGGTTTAGAGGGATATGGGCCAGACATAAGCAGGTGGGACGAATGTGAGTGGGACATTTTGGTTGGTGTGGGCAAGTTGGGCTGAATGGCCTATTTCCATGCTGCATGTCTCTGACTCCACTGGCAAGCCAGTATTTGTTGTCCATGCATCACCACCATAAAGCATGTAGTGAAAGTACTCTACAATGCTTCATAAAGATTTGGACGGATACATGAATAGAGTGAAACAATGGGATAGCCTTAGAGAGAGATAGGTCAAGGACAGGCAGGTAGGACTAGTATGCGTAGGACATTTTGGTTGGCATGGACAAGTTGAGCTGAAAGGCCTGATTCCACGCTGTATGACTCTATGCTGTTGCTTGGTCCAGGAACAGGGAAGTATGTCCAAATCAGGCTGATGTGTGACTTAGAGTAAAAATTGAACACTCTATTATTACCATATATCTAGTTTCCTTGTATAGGTGTTTAGAAAGGACTATGGTTCAAACAAGCAGGAAAGAGGGCATACAGGCATTTATTTAAATAAATTTCCAAATACACAAGTATTTTCTGTTGAACAGTCTGGGTATAAGATAGAGCAACTCAGCAAATGGCAAAAAATTATAGTCCACTGAGCCAGGTTGAATTCAGATAAATTCATTTTAGTCCATGTCATACAAATACACTAGCAAAAGTAAAGACTACAAATTAAGAACCACCATCTAAATGTTGTTAGTGGCTCACAAACCTAGTTAGAAAGAGTTTGATCTGAAAATATAATCTTCCCTCAATTTAGTTTTCTTCTTCCAAATCCCCTTTCACTTTTCTTTCTACTTGTTAATCTTATTCATAAAGATGCCATGGTGCATTCACAGCGTCAATATGCCCCCAAACATTCTTCAATAATGAAATAAAGGTTAAGGTTCCATTATTGTCATGTAATACTACAGGGTCTAAGTTATAGGGAAAGGTTAAATAAGTTAAGTCTTTATTCTTTAGAGCAGGGGTGTCAAACTCAAATTCACAGAGGGCCAAAATTAAAAACTGGGACTAAGTTGTGGGCCAAACTAAATATTTATTGAAAATTTTCAACAACATCTGCATGTTTTCTCTTCTTTCAACATATGTAATGTTAAACTTTTTCTTATTAAAATAAATGTTTAATAATAGTTTTGGTTAAACTCTTTCCAGAAGAAGCATTAACAAATGAGAAATAAAATATTCAATAAATAATATTTCACTATAGCCTTTAAGCTCCTTTTAAATGTTTTTTTTTCACAAGCCAACAAGTCAATAAAATAACAACTTGCTTCAATGAAAATCCAATCTTTCAACTATGAACAGTCCAGTTAACCAAAGAAAATATGAATCCAAGCTTAGCTTGGTACACTGTGATTTACTCTGATGCACCTGGGTCTAAACCAGATACTTGGCATCTCTTCTTAGATGCAAGTTCATCAAACTGTGGGGTCAGAGTTTGCCTCCCACCTGTCTTGAAAGGTCCTGTTTTCTGTCTTTCGATTGGCCATTTTTCATAAGGGGTTTATTACATGTGAGTTAGGCGACAGGTGACAGATGCTAATGAAAGTAAAGAGAGGAGGTGGGGACGATTAGCGGGCTGACGCCAACGCATTTGCAAAGCATTCTGGGATTTGTTGTATTAGCTGTGCATGCGCTATAATGGCGCGGCAGCCAGTGGGCCAGCTCTAATACATATTTGATATGATCTTGTGGGCCAAATATAATTATATCATGGGCCAAATTTGGCCCGCGGGCCTGAGTTTGACATGTGTGCTTTAGAGCATAGAAGGTTGAGCAACGATTTGATTGAGGTATTTAAAGTTATTAGGGGTATAGATAGAATTGATGTGGAGAGGCTTTTTTCTTTTAAGAAAGGGGGAGATGCAAACAAGAGGACATGAGTTGAGAGTTAGGATGCAAAAGTTTAGAGGAATCATGAGGGGGTTGAGTGGAACGAGCTTCCAGGCGAAGTTGCAAAGGCAGGCTTGATATTAGCATTTAAAGAGAAGTTGGATATGTATATGGACGGAAAAGTTTAGGTGAGTGGAGGTCAATGGGGTTAGGTGGGAGAAAATGTTCAGCATGGACTAGAAGGGCCAAGTTGGCCTGTTTCTATGCTGTAATTATTATGTGGTTACATTTAGAAACTTGTCCGTGAACTACTCTTTGCAGATGATGCCGCTTTAGTTGCCCATTCAGAGCCAGCTCTTCAGCGCTTGACGTCCTGCTTTGCGGAAACTGCCAAAATGTTTGGCCTGGAAGTCAGCCTGAAGAAAACTGAGGTCCTCCATCAGCCAGCTCCCCACCATGACTACCAGCCCCCCCACATCTCCATCGGGCACACAAAACTCAAAACGGTCAACCAGTTTACCTATCTCGGCTGCACCATTTCATCAGATGCAAGGATCGACAATGAGATAGACAACAGACTCGCCAAGGCAAATAGCGCCTTTGGAAGACTACACAAAAGAGTCTGGAAAAACAACCAACTGAAAAACCTCACAAAGATAAGCGTATACAGAGCCGTTGTCATACCCACACTCCTGTTCGGCTCCGAATCATGGGTCCTCTACCGGCACCACCTACGGCTCCTAGAACGCTTCCACCAGCGTTGTCTCCGCTCCATCCTCAACATCCATTGGAGCGCTCACACCCCTAACGTCGAGGTACTCGAGATGGCAGAGGTCGACAGCATCGAGTCCACGCTGCTGAAGATCCAGCTGCGCTGGATGGGTCACGTCTCCAGAATGGAGGACCATCGCCTTCCCAAGATCGTATTATATGGCGAGCTCTCCACTGGCCACCGTGACAGAGGTGCACCAAAGAAAAGGTACAAGGACTGCCTAAAGAAATCTCTTGGTGCCTGCCACATTGACCACCGCCAGTGGGCTGATAACGCCTCAAACCGTGCATCTTGGCGCCTCACAGTTTGGCGGGCAGCAGCCTCCTTTGAAGAAGACCGCAGAGCCCACCTCACTGACAAAAGGCAAAGGAGGAAAAACCCAACACCCAACCCCAACCAACCAATTTTCCCTTGCAACCGCTGCAATCGTGTCTGCCTGTCCCGCATCGGACTGGTCAGCCACAAACGAGCCTGCAGCTGACGTGGACTTTTTACCCCCTCCATAAATCTTCGTCTGCGAAGCCAAGCCAAAGAGAAGAAAGAAGAGACATTTAGAATATAACACACATGAAATTCTTTAACTTAGTCCAGATAAAAACATAAACAAGTAAAATATTTGAAACATGGTGGCTCAAGCTTCCAAAGCCACAATAACCAACTGACCTGCTAGTCTATTTCAGACAAATTGGTTGAAGGTAAATATGTAGAAAATAATTGCCTTAATATGTCACAATTTCAGAACATTGGAAATGCTCTGTCAGATAATTCAGTGTTTATAACGTGCAGATACTTGTTGAAAACACAACAGTTAAAGTGGTCAAGTATTTCCTAAAATCAGCAAGATAGGAAGATCTTCATTTAGCTTTCATGTCATCGTAAAGTCCTTTAAAATGGTTTTTGAAATGTGGTCACAGTTCTAATGCAGAAAGTGCATTGCAAGTTCTCACAAACAGCAATGTTCTGTAATAAACTGAAAACCTTGGTGGATTGTGGTATATACATTAGCCAAGAAATAGCATTGACTTTCCTGTTTCTCAATTAAATAGATCCATAGGATGTTTTGTGTCCTACTGAAGGAGTAGTCTGAACCTCAGTTTAACAATGTGCAGTACCTACTCTGTTGTGTCAGTCTAGGTCCTCGACTTTGCTTCTCTGCTCTGAAGTGGGAATTAAACCTCTTATGGTGGTACACCATCGGCCTACTCTGTACCTGCAGGAGTGTAAGGGGACAGGACAATACCTGGCCGGCTGTAAATCAGTAGGCCTGAATGGATCAAGCCCCACCTGGTCAGGTGTCAATCACCCTCTGGGCTATAAGCCTGCACCAGCCTCCTGAGGCCTCACTCAGAGTTGCTGCAGCCACAGCCAGCCTGGTTCTGTGGAAGTCTTTGTGGATTAAAGCCTGTTTTACAGTCTTTATCTTTGTGTGTGTCTGATTCTGGCTAACAGTGCACCACACCCCTTACTTTCTGATATAGATGGAGAGTACAGATAAGAGTCAGCCATGACTGACAATGTAACAATAAGATTTGTTTATTTGTCATGAAATACGCAGTTCAATGAGAAGGGAAGTGTTCTTCTGCAAACAGACTAACTTGTTATCACTGGCATCATACAGCCATGTAAACAGCACAATTTAGAACATAGGATTACAATGAAAGGAAGATCAATTATCTCTAATCAAGCGCAGTATGATAGCACTCTTAAGAGGTTTATTCAGGAGGTCCCCCCACCCCGCCACTTTCCCTTGTGGGCACAGGAGGTGCCACTCTTGCGCCCACATCTCTTCCCTTACCACAATCTGGGGCCCAAAACAGGCCTTTAAAGTGAAGCGACACATCACTTGCATATCCACAGGATTGATTTACTGCCTCTAGTGCTTCCTTTGTGGTCTTCTCGACATCGGAGACACTGGGTTCAGACTGGGAGATCACTTCGTTGAGCACCATCCCAATGTCTGCATCAGTGGCCAACCATTTTAGATCTGTGTCACACTCCCATACTCATGTCTGTTCATGCCTCGTACATCCCACCAAGGCCACCCATAAATTGAAGGAACAACAGCTGATTTTCCATCTGTGCACTCTCCAGCCGCATGGCATTAACATTGATTTTTCCGGTTTCTGCTAACCTGCTCTCCTTTCCCCCTGTCAGCTTTCCAAACCTTTTCCTCTCTATTCACTAGCCATCCCCCCTCCCCTTGTATACTGCTGTGCCCTCCCTCCTTCTGCACCTATTACCTCCTGCCTTTGCAACTTTGCCTCTCCCCTTACCCTTTATTTGGACACCTGCTGGCATTTTTCTATACCTTGGTGAAGGACTCAAGCCCGAAATGTCAGTTATGTATTTTTATCTTTGCCTCATAAAGGACACTATTTGACCTACTGTGTTGCTCCAGCATTGTTTTAACTTTTTTTCCATTCAGGAGCTTGATGGCTGCAGGGAATAAACTGTCTTTAATCCTGTTGGTGCAGGCTTTAACATTCTTAAGCCTTCTCCCCAATGAGAAGAGGGAGAAAAGAACATGTCTGGGGTGTGATGGGTCTTTCAGTATGCTGGTTCTCTTTCCTGGGCAACGCGAGTAGATGGTGTACATTGAAGGGAGGAAGATTTGCCTTATATTCTGAGTTCCTTCCATTCTTGAGCAAGCAACTCCTATTCTGCAGTGTGATGCATCCAATAATTATGATTTTGATGGTGTACATGTAAAAGTTGTTGAGGGAAATGGGGGACATGATTGTACCTTTGTAAGACTTTTAAGAAAGTAGAAACAATGCTGTGCTTTCTTGAACATCACACTAAAGTGCTTGGTCAAGTAAGGTCATTGGAAATGTTTACTCCAAAGAACTTGTCATCCATGAATATTCTTAATTGTAACACTGGCCAGAGAAAACACTGCTGCTGCTCTTAAAATCATGTCTTGAGATCTAAGTGGAGGGGAAAGGCCTTGGTTTCACATCTCAATCAAAAGATGGCATCTCTGATGATGCACAGTTCTTCAATACTATGTGGCAATGAGATTTTCATAAACCTATTGTCTTGTGTGCTCCTCATGAAGCCTAAAGTCCTATCAGCTTACACTGAATAGGAATGCTCAGTGTCTAACTCAGAAGCATGAGTGGTACCTTTGAGTGACAGAGAACATCTCAGATATAAAAAAAACACTTGAGACAATTTGTGCATGATTGAAGGTCTCTTACCATATCATAGAGTAGATAAATAGCTGTAGAAATGGAACCATTGCTCGAAGAGAAAACAGATACACTTTTATTGACTTTACTTGAATCCGACTTTCAAAGGATCATATGGCAGACAGAATCAATTCTCTGACTGAAAAAGCCCATGATCATGACGCCCCCTCCATTTTGGTTGAAGCAGCCTGAAATGATTCCCTTCCTTTTACTTTTCACCTTCCCTTCTGAAACTATGGTTTAATTACAAAATTAGAAACTCCCTAGTTCCCTTCTTGATACATGAGCCAAAACGTATCAATCCCATGCTAGGACTGCACAGCATCTTCATTTCTTATCCAACAAACATTCACACATGCTAGCAGATGCAAATTGTAGATTCTAGTGTTGCTCATTTTCCTCCTTTGAATCAGAAGGCTTTAAGCTCAGATCACCTTCCACATAACTGAACACAAAATTAAGAGTGATGGTTCAGTGCAATATTGAATGAGCAGTGTATTATTGGAGGTTCACCTTTTGGATGAAACGTTAATGCAGTGCCCTCTGCCTGCCTTTCAGGGAGTTAAGTGATCCCATGGCACTGCTTTGAAGAACAGCAGGACTGTCTCAGCCAATATTTACTTTGCAACCAGTACCTCTGAAATCGAAAATCTGGTTATTATCCCTTTTTATTCACGGGAACTTGTTATATGCACATTAATTGTGGTTTCCTGCATTAAACAGTGATTATACTTCCAAAGTACTCTATATTTGGAAGATGTATTGTAATTCAGTGGTCACTACCAATTAGTTGTTGATTGAAGAGTTTCCATCCCTGATTGTGTGCTGCTAAGGCTAAATATAAACTAGTAACTGGGTGGCACAGTTAGTGAAGCACAAAGCACCAGCAACCAGGACTGGGGTTCGAAACCTGTGCTGTCTATAAGGAGCTTGTGCATGGGTTTCCTCCCACTTTTGAAAATGTACAAGGTTGTAGGTCAATTAGGTGTAATTCACCGGTATGGGCTTGTGGGCTGAAAGGGCCTGTTACCATGCTGTATCTCTATAAACTGTAAACTGGTTTAAGGGTGACCAACTTGCCAGGTACTTGTGCAAATTAAATGAGTTGGGGGTAATTATAACCTAATCTATCTAACAGAGGATAGGGATGGGCAGCAGAGTAAACACTGAATTTATGGCTTGACAGAATTTACTACTGGGGTTCAATAGATAGTAACATTAACACTGGATGTGAAAGTTATTCCTGTTAGTATCTGTCTTCTTATAGTTTATACAATAAATTTTCTCATTGAACTATCATTTGAGTATACAATCATACAACAAAATGCATCAGAAGGAGGCTGCATTGCCTCTGTTGGTTCTTTGGCAGATTTACCTAGTTAGTTTCAATCCCCCGTTTTTTCTTCTCAGTCTTTTTTTTCTCCTTTGCTTCAATTATGTAACCAATTGCCTCTCATTTCTAATTATTGAATCTACTTCCATCATCCTTTCAGGCACTGCTCTGTAGATCACAATAACTTGCTGTGTAAAAATGCTTCCTTCTATTGCCTTTGGTTCTGTTGCCAATCACCTTCAATCTGTGAATGGCTCTGCAGAACAAAATGCAATGCATTTTGCAAATGGTTATTTGAATGTTGCCTTAAAATCTTCAAATAAATGTAACCAGATGTGCACATTCTAAAATGTCACTGCCAAATGTGTTTATTTTCTGTCTGGCTGCTGAAACTATGGTGCAGGAGTAGGAGAAGTGTGCCTACTGATGAGCTGAAATGTATTCTATTAAAGGACAAAGCAGGATTATCAAAATGGGGAATGGCAGCCAAGCTATCAGGATGGGGCAATGCATAGAAGGAGAAACATACTGCTTGTATTAGAATTGGAACAGCAAAAAAATGATAAAAAGACAAAAATAAACCATCTTTATTAGAATGCATACATTTGCATCAAGGGAGGTGACAAATGGAAAATCAAAAAATATTTTTAGGTTAGGTTGGGCAAGAGGCAAAAAAATATTGGAGGAGCTGGTATGGTCTTTAAGGGAGTGTTATCTGGCTAAACAACAACTATGAAACCACTTTTGGATCTATCAAGAAGTACCTATGAAGAAAATGGATGTATTAGACATTTTGCAAAATTACCATAGATTCTAGTGTTCCCAATGATTGAGAGATTGAGTGGAGATTTTAACCCAACTGTTTAATACCCTTTGTAAGAGCTAAAGGAGTTGGCAGTGTCCCGGAGGCTCCTCGCGTCCAGTGCCAAGTTGCTTCCAGAGCGCATGAGCAATTCACTCGAGATGGTTGGCATATGCATGGGGGGGGGGGGGGGTGGCGGGTTTCACATGGTTGTAGAATTAGGGAGCCTGCATTGACTGGTAAGGTGGGATAGATGGTGGTGAGTGGGGCTCCGATATCTTTTTATTGATTTATTGTCACAGGTTTTCGTTACCATTGGATGTTAGACATTACTACAATGTTCATAGAACATCATGATATTACCTTAGACCATTAGCCCTTTTGTGTGTAAATTAATAAACTGTTTTTAAAACTCATGAATTCCTTGAATGTGTCACTGTAAAGAGCTCACTAAGCCTCTGAGCAGTTTTTTTTATGGATAGTAGTCGCTACATTTAGTCAACAAAAACTTATTGAAGAGGATTGAATTGGACATTGTTGGAACATTTGAAGGGGAAACAGTCCTAGCATCTCTCTTTGCTTTGGAGCAATTCTGAAAGCAATATGGCGGGCATGTTGGAAATGACTGCAATCTGCCTCCATCGGTCTGAGCATCAGCCACAGAGGGGTCCAGGGCTTTGAATTCTAGAGCAGGATGTCCTATGTACACACTGGGAGAGTCATTTGCAGAGAATCACAGTGATATCATTGACTGCTGCCGTGGTGGAAACTTGCTCATTGACAGCAGTGTATCACAGCCATTAGAAGTGGTCGGATTTCTTTTGTGGATTCTTTCTGTGTATTTATTTAGTTTGAACACAAATTGGAGGTTTTGCCACTCCTCCATTGGGGACTGTTGATTTTGGGCTTGTGTTGTGTGTGCTTGGTGCTCGAGACATTTAGATGGAGATGTGTAAAATGGCTACCGCCACCACTGCTGCCGGCGTCATCATTGAGGCGCGATTAAAACCACTGCAGAAGGCATTGACTGAATTTCAAGTCAGCAACTTGGAAATGACTGAAGGTGTGCTACAAAATGGTGGTGAAGAGGATGAAAACGCAAAGAATATGCAATTCCAACTGGAGAAAGAGGTGAATATTAAGGTAACATCTGACATACAGGATGAAATACAGCCAAGTAACAGTGTGTCGAATGTTGAAAGCAGGAGAAGCAAACAAAGATTTTCTGGATCAAGAGCCAGAGTTTCCAGTAGAAAGGCTGAGTCTGAAGTGGCTATTCTTGTTGCATGACAAAAATTGCTTAAGGATAAATTTGCTTTGGAGCAGCAAAGGAGGGAAGAGAAGCATCTAAGGAGGTAAAAGGAGGAGCAGGTGGAGTAGCTAAAGAAAGAAAGAAGGGAGCTAAGGAGAGAGAACGAGCAGCTGGAGAGGGAAGCAAACATTACTGCTTCTATGGCCAAAGCGAAGGCACTAGAAGCCTCAAAGGGATCGGGTGTTCAAAGTAACTTCACTGAAGTGTCTGATGATATGGAGTCACATTATGAAAAAGGACAATAGGAAAAGAAAACACTTAATGCTAAGACAGATCCTTTTGTACCACAGTTACAAGACATGCATACACATGGACACATCCTCCCAAAGCACAGTGTTACCAATCCACAAACACCAATAATAACAACCATAGACAGACCTGTAGCTCAAACCTAAACTCTCAGCATGGCTCCAGTCAAACATCAGAAATCCAGCTGAACATGAACATGTGACATCTCCAGCTACACTACCTGCTACAAGCAATGTATTCTCAGCCATGGAAAGGCAAAATGAAATCACTGCATTATTAATCCAACTACAGTGTCTCTCTTCCAGGCCCAAGAAGGAGATTCAGGTTTTTGATGGTGACCCACTTCAGCACCAAGTGTTCATTAAATCCTTTGAACACAATATTGAAAGCAAGAGTAAAAATGAAGTAAGAGAGTAAATTGGCAAATAATATAAAAAGGGATAGCAAAAGCTTCTTTAGTTATGTGAAGAGGAAGAAATTGGTTAGGACCAAAATTGGGCCCTTAAAAACAGAAAAAGGGTGAAATTATTACTGGAAATAAGGAGATGGCTGAGGAATTTAACAGATACTTTGCATCTGTCTTCACCAAGGAGGATACAGGTTATGGTCAGATAGGGGGTAGAGGTCATGCAGTATCAAGGGACTTGGTGAAATTTCCTAAGGTAATGGGTAATCTGATGGATATTCAGATCCAGAAGCAAGTGGTTGTAGGTAAATTGTTAAGACTCAGGGCTGATAAGTCCCCAGGGCATGATGGGCTGCATCCCATGGTGCTTAGAGAGGTTGCTCTGGAAATTGTGGAGGCACTGGTCGACATTTTCCAAACTTCTATAGCAGGGGTGGCCAAACTGCGACTCGCAAGCCACATGCGGCTCTTTGACCTTTAATACGTGGCTCACTGCTGGTCTCTCCACCTCGGCCGCCCAACTCGCACTGCTGGTCTCCCCACCCCACTCGCCAACCCGACTTGTGCTGCCAGATTCCCCCCGCCCCCCCCCCCCACCTGCCCAACTCACACTACGGTCTCTCCCCCTCGCCCGCCTGACTTGCGCTGCAGGTCCCCCCTCCTCACCCACCCGATTCACGCTGCCAGTCTCTCCCCCCCACCCCCCCGACTTGCACTGCCGGTCTCTCCCCCTCGCCCGCCCGACTTGTGCGGCCGGTCTCCCCCCCACCTCACCCACCCGACTTGTGCTGCCGGTCCCTCCCCACCTCACCCACCCGACTTGTGCTGCCAGTCTCTCCCCCTCACCCGCCCAACTCGTGTCTTTAATAGCCTGATATTTGTAGCATTGTATTTTAGTCATTTAAAAAAATGATTACAATAAGACTAATTTTGTAAGGTGGAAATCTGATTAAAATATCTCTCATTTTTTTGGTTTACCTTTTTTTAACATATTTGTGTCTTTGGGCAAATTAATACAAATTAACAGTTTAATAACTGCATGCATGAATAAATATTATTGCATTTAACATGCATTTCTTAAAATTTATATAAATTTTTTGTTACAAAATGTGCATGTAACAATAAAAACGTATGTGTGAATTTTGTTCTTGTCCAGCATCTGAGCTTTATCATTTGTGGTTCTTACATTAAGCAAGTTTGGCCACCCCTGATCTATAGATTCGGGGGAGGTGTCTATGGATTAGAGAGTGGCTGATGTAGTGCTGCTTTTTAAGAAGTGTGGGAGAGAGAAAGCAGGAAATTATAGACTGGTCAGCCTGACATCAGTGGTGGGGAAGATATTGGAATCTATCATAAAAGGAGAAATAGCAGAGCACTTATGCAGAAATAATAGTATCAGTGCAAGTCAGCATGAATTCCTTAAGGGAAAATCATGCTTTACTAACCTTCTGGAATTTTTCGAAGATGTGACAAAGAGGGTGGACTTGGGAGAGCCAGAAAGCCTTTGATAAGGTCCCGCACAAGGAGCATGGTATTGGGGGTAGGATGCTGACATGGATAGAAAATTGGTTAAGAAATAGGAACCAAAGAATTGGGATAAACGGGTCATTTTCAGGATGGCAGGATGTGATGAGTGGGGTACTTGCTTCGGCAGGTAGTCAGAGGAGGAGCTTGGAGAGAGTCGGGCTGTGAATCAGAGGAGGAGGAGCTTGCTGAAAGTGAGGAGAAGGTAAGCTATTAAAGTCGGGGGCTTACTGGGGCTTGGGCCTACTTGTTTCGGGTGTGAGTCGGAGGAGGAGCTTGGAGAGAGTCGGGCTGTGAGTCAGAGGAGGTGAAGCTTGTTGAAAGTGAGTCAGAGGAGGAGGAGCTTGCTGAAAATGAGTCAGGAGGAGGAGCTTGCTGAAAGTGAGTCAGAGGAGGAGGAGCTTGCTGAAAGTGAGGAGAAGGTAAGCTATTAAAGTCGAGGGCTTCCCAGGGCTTGGGCCTACTTGGTTCGGCTGGGAGTCGGAGGAGGAGCTTGGAAAGAGTCGGGCTGTGAATCAAAGGAGGAGGAGCTTGCTGAAAGTGACAGGGTTAATTGGTCAAGGGGCCAATAAAAGGAGTGAAAGGGGAGGGAGCAGCCAGCGAGGAGTGGCTCAGTGAGTGAGGGAGTGAGGGAGTGAGGGAGTGAGGGAATGAAGGAGTGAAGGAGTGAGACTTCCTGGCTTTGGCTTATGAGGCTTCGGCGAAAGCAGGCAAGGAGAAAAGGTAAGCTGAGTTATTTTCCTTCGTATTCAGAGTCATGCCAATAAGGTTAGTGCTCTGTACTGGGTGTCAGATGTGGGAACAATGGGTAACCTCCACCCTCCTAAATGGCCACATCTGCACTAGGTGTACTGAGATGCAGATACTAAGGGAGCGAATTAGGGATATGAGTTGCAGATTGATGACCTGTGGCTTGTAAGGGAGAGTTGAGGAGTTAATCGACTCAACTTTCAGGGCAATAAATACTCCAGAACCTATGTCAGGTAAGTGGGAAACCGTCAGGGGGGAAAGAAAAAAGCGAGAAAAATGGAGAGCATACCAGTGACTATCTCACTCAGCAACAGTTATGTTGTGTTGGATTCTGTTGAGGGAGATGACTGGACAGAAGATGGCCACGGGCACCAGGTCAATGGCAATGAGCCTGGCAGAGTGGTGCAAAAGAAAAGGAAAAGGAGAAATGCAGTAGTTATTGGGGACTCCATTGTCAGGGGTACAGAGAGGAGGTTCCGTGAGCCAGATAAGTATACCCGCATGGTGTGCTGCCTCCCTGGTGCAAGGGTACGAGATATCACAAATCGGGTCCAAAATATTCTGAGAGGAGAGGGAGAGCAGCCTGATGTCTTGGTACATGTGGGTACAAACGACATTGACAAGAAAAGGGAGCAGATAATGAAAAGGGATTACAGTGAGCTGGGACGAAAGTTGAAAGACTGGAACGCTAGGGTGGTGATCTCAGGATTACTACCTGTTCCAAATGCAAGTGATGAAAAGAATGCAAGGATAAGGAAAATGAACGTGTGGCTGAGGTGCTGGTGTACAAGGCAAGGATTTGGCTTCTTGGATCATTGGGATCTCTTTTGGGGAAGGCATGAGGGACGGATTGCACCTAAATCCAAAAGGTGTCAACATTTTTGGCAAGTATGTTTGGTACAGCAGTGGGGCAAGGTTTAAACTAATTTGGCAGGGGTAAGGGAACCTGAGTGATAGGGAAAAGGGTAGGGAAGATAAAGTAATGGCCAGGAAAAGTAATGTTGGGAGGAGAAAGTAAAAAATCAGATGGTGCAGTGAGTTTTCGGGTCAATGATAGTGTTAAGAAAATTACAAAGGAAACAGTGGGCAGAAAAATCAAAAGAAAAGGTTACAGAAGTCACTAGATATTAAAAGGACAAAGAGCATAAGGGCACTTTATCTGAATGCCCGCAGTATTAGAAATAAGATTAGTGAACTTAAGGCGCAAATCAGTACCCATGCCTATGATTTGGTAGCCATCACAGAAACATGGCTACAAGGTGATCCTAAATGGGAATTAAACTTTCAAGGGTATCAGGTGATGCAAAGAGATAGACAGGATGGTAAGGGAGGTGGAGTTGCACTCTTAATCAAAGATGAGCTCCAGGCAGTAGTGAGGAATGATATAAGATCTAAAGATCATAATGATCCATTTGGGTAGAGATAAAGAATAACAAAGGGAAAAAATTATTGGTGGGTGTTATCTATCGCCCACCAAATAACAATAGTTTAGTGGCACAGGAAATAAATAGAGGGTTAAGTGAGGCATGTAATAATGATACGGCAGTAGACATGGGGGACTTTAACTTCCACATAGATTGGGAAAATCAAGTTGGTCGTGGGAGTCGAGAAGAGGACTTCATAGAATGCATCCGCGATAGCTTTCTTGAGCAGCATGTTAAGGAACCCACAAGAGAAAATGCTCTCCTGGATCTAGTGTTGTGCAATGAGATAGGTAGAGTAAATGATGTAATAGTCAAAGACCATCTGGGAAATAGCGATCATAGTATGATTGAATTTCTCATTCAGATGGAAGGGGAAATAGTTAGATCTAAAACTAATATATTATGCTTAAATAGGGGTGACTACCATAGGATGAGGAAGGAATTGGGCAGAGTGGACTGGGAGCACAGGCTAATTGAAACAGTTGAGGAACAGTGGAAGATTTTTAAAGAAATATTTAGAAATGCTCAACAAAAATATATTCCGGTCAGGAAAAAGGGCAGCAAGAGAGGGAAAAATCAACCGTGGTTAATAATGGAAATAAAGGAGAGTATAAAATTGAAGGCGCAGGTGTACAAAGCTGCAAAGAGCAGTGGGAAACTGGAAGATTGGGAAAACTTTAAGAGACACAAGGGGTTACAAAGCGGGTAATAAGAAATGGGAAAAAGGATTATGAAAGTAAATTAACAAAATATAAAAACAGAAAGCAAAAAATTTTATAAATATATAAAACAGAAGAGGGTGGCCAGAGTTAACATAGGACTCTTGGAGGATGAGAAAGGAAAACTGGTAGCAAAAAATGAGGAAATGGCCGAGGCATTGAACAAATATTTTGTGTCAGTCTTCACGGTGAAAAACACGTCCAGCATGCCCAAGTGCGGAGTTAAGGATGCGAATGTTGGGGAGGGACTTGATAAAATAGTTGTTACAAAGGAAGTAGTGATGGAGAAACTAATGGGACTAAAGCCAGACAAATCACCTGGTCCTGATGATATGCATCCAAGGATTCTGAAGGAAATAACAGAAGTTATAGTTGATGCATTGGTGGTCATATATCAAAATTCCTTGGATTCTGGGCAGGTCCCGGCAGACTGGAAGACAGCAAATGTCACGTCACTTTTTAAGAAGGGATGTAGGCATAAGACTGGAAATTATCGGCCAATTAGCTTTATGTCTGTAATTGGAAAAATGCTTGAAGCCGTCATGAAAGATGAAATAGTGAAACTTTTGGAACGTAAGGGTTCAATCAGGCAGACGCAGCATGGTTTTAGAAAGGGAAGATCTTGTTTGACAAACTTGTTAGGATTCTTTGAGGATATAATGGGTGCGGTGGATAGAGGGGAACGGGTTGATGTTGTATATTTGGATTTCCAGAAAGCGTTTGATAAGGTGCCGCACAAGAGACTTATCAGTAAGTTACAGCAAAGTGGAGTCCGGGGTAGCATATAGGCATGGATCGAAAATTGGATTGTCTGACAGGAGGCAGAGAGTCAGGATAAGTGGGAGTTTTTCAGGTTGTAAGTGGGGTGCCGCAGGGATCGGTGTTAGGCCCACAACTGTTCATCATTTACATTGATGACTTGGAGGAGGGGACAAAATGTGGTGTAGCCAAGTTTGCGGATGACACCAAATTGAGTGGAAGAGCAAATTGTAATGAGGATGTGGAGAGTCTGCAGAGGGATATAGTTAAGCTGGATGAGTGGGCAAAGGTCTGGCAGATGCAGTACAATGCTAGTAAGTGTGAGGTTATCCACTTTGGCAAGAAAAATAAAAGAGCTGAATATTATTTAAATGGTGAAAAACTACAGCATGCTGTTGTGCAGAGGGACTTGGGGGTGCTTGTGCATGAATCGCAAAAAGTTAGGTTGCAGGTGCAGCAGGTTATTAAGAAGGCAGATGGAATGTTGGCCTTCGTCGCTAGAGGAATTGAATTCAGGAGTAGGGAGGTAATGTTGCAACTGTATAAGGTACTGGTGAGACTGCACCTGGAGTACTGTGTCCAGTTCTGGTCTCTATATTTGAAGAAGGATATATTGGCTTTGGAGATGGTCCAGAGGAGGTTTACTAGGTTGATCCTTGGGATGAAGGGGTTGACTTATGATGAAAGATTAAATCATCTAGGATTGTATTCACTCGAGTTCAGAAGAATGAGAGGAGATCTTATAGAAACATATAAGATTATGAAGGGTATGGATAGGATAGACGTAGGAAGGTTTTTTGAGCTGATCGGGGAAACACAGTCTCAAGATAGGGGGGAGTAGATTAGGACAGAGATGAGGAAAAATAGTTTTTCCCAGAGAGTAGTGAATGTTTGGAATTCTCTATCCAGGGAAGTAGTTGAGGCTGTTTCATTAAACATATTTAAAATTCGGTTAGATAACTTTTTACATGATAGAGGAATTAGGGGATATGGGGAGAAGGCAGGTAGGTGGAGTTAGGTCATAAATTAGATCAGCCATGATCGTATTGAATGGCGGAGCAGGCACGATGGGCCATTTTTGGCCTACTCCTGTTCCTACTTCCTATGTTCCTATGGGTACCACAGGGATCGGTGTTGGGTCCTCAATTGTTTATCATTTATGTAAATGATTTGAATTAAGAGATTATTAACAACATGAGCAAATTTGCAGATGACACTAAACTGGGTGGCAGGGTAAAGGATGAGGAGGATGTCAGGGAAATGCAGAAGGACTTGGACAGGGTGGGAGGAATGGAAGATGAAGTTTAATGTGAGCAAATGTGAGGTTATCCATTTTGGAGGCAGTAATAAGAGAGCAGAGTATTATTTAAATGGAGTCAAGCTCAGGAGCAGGGTAGTGCAAAGGGATCTGGGTGTACTTGTATACCAATCACTAATAGGTAGCATGCAGGTTCAGCAAGCTGTGAAGAAGGGAAATGTCATGTTGACTTTCATAAAGAGGGGAATGGAGTAGAGGAGCAGAGATGCCCTCCTGCAGTTGTGCAGGGCCCTGGTGAGACCACACCTGGAGTATTGCATCCAGTTCTGGTCCCCAAATTTGAGGAAGGACACACTCGCTATAGAGGGAGTGCAGTGCAGATTTACAAGGTTAGTTCCCAGGATGGCAGGCTTGACAGATGCTGAAAGATTAGAAAGACTCGGCTTATATGCGATGGAGTTTAGAAGGATGAAGGGAGAAATGATTGAGGTATATAAGATTTTCAAAGGTCTAGAAAGGGTGAAATCGGATTACATGTTCCCAATGTTAGGAGAAACTAGGACTAGAGGGCATAGTTTAAGAATACAGGGAAGGCCCTTTGGGATTGAGATAAGGAGAAATTCTTTTACCCAGAGAAGTGTGGATCTGTGGAATGCTTTGCCACAGAGGGTGGTTGGGGCAGATTCGCTGGATTTGTTCAAAAGGGAGTTAGATAAGGATCTTGTGGGCAGGGGAATTAAGGGTTATTGGTACTGATAGTGAATGATCAGCCATAATCTGAAAAATGGCGGTGCTGGCTCAACGGACCAATTAGCCTACTCCAGGATCTACTGTCTATTGTCTATTAAAAATCCCAGTGGTTGTCTCTATTATCCAGAACATGACACAAAAGGACATCCAAGGGAACTTGTAAGGAATTGCGTACATATGGCCTCAGACAGAGGATACGGGAAGGTTAAGTCTTTACTACAGGAGCACTTTGGCAATGAGCATAAAATTGCTACAGCTTATATGGAGAAGGTTCTTTCATGGGTGTCAATAAAATCGGATGACTCAAAGGCTCTACAGGCATACACATTCTTTCTCAGAGGATGTTGTAGTGCCATCAACATGAGCTTGACATGCCTGCTAATATGCTAGTCATCATAAGGAATTTTCCCTACTGGCTGAGGGATAGATGGAGAACTGTGGCCCATGATTTCCAGGCAAAACACAATGAAAGAGCTAACTTTAAGTATATGGTGGATTTCCCTGAATGGCAAGTGCAGATTGCAACAGAGATATCAAAGACACTTCAACAGTGAGCAAAGATGTAAGGAGGTCCAAGTAACAGCCTCATCCAAGAATAAAAGGAAGTATCTTTGCCATCACTGTGACAATTGCAGATAAGGAAAATGATAAAGGAAATAAGGAAAAGGAGATTTTGCCTGCTGTGGAGAGCTGTTTGTTTTGTGGAGGTGGACATGCTTTGGAGTTGTGTCCACAGTTGGAAAATATAGTGAGAAAATTGCTTTCCTAAAAGAAAATGTTTTGTCTGTCTGTGTAAAGGACACATCAGGAAAAAGTGCAGAAAACGACTCAGCTGCAACATACGCGGTTTAAAGCATCCCAGAATGTTGCATGAAGGAAATAGAAAAGGAGCAAGCAGAAATAAAGGAAGCAGCTGAAAACAGTGGTGTAGCCTCTGTTCTGGCATGTGGTCTTACTGGGGCTGGTGAAGATAATTGCAAACTCTCAATAGTGCCTGTACAAATCAAGGGCAGGAAGGGGAATGCAACAGTGCATACTTATTTATTTCTTAACCCAGGTAGCACTGCATCATTTTGCACATTGGGGCTAATGAATAAACTTAATCTTCAAGGAAGAAGATCAAGGATTCTATTGAGAACTATGGGTTAACAGAAGATTGCTGAAACCAGCACTGTTTCAGGCTTAGAGGTCGCTGGACTGGACAGCAGCAGTTTTTGTGACACCCCAGGCATATACACTCAGAAATCTATGCCGGTGCACAAAGGGAAACATCCCACATCAAAATTATATCAAATGGTGGTCTCATCTGAAGAAGGTTCATCTACCTGAAATTAGTTCTGAGATAGGGTTGCTGATTGGCTCAGATGAACCACTAGATGTAATGTCAGCCCTTCTGCTGTTTGGATTCTTAAACTTTTTCATTCCCTCTCAAAACCTCTGTTCCTTTTAAAACTCTCTTGTTCAAAAAAATAATAATGCTTCAAGAGTAGACAGTGATCAGTGTCAACAGGATATCAGTTGTGAAATGTGATGAGCTGTGGGAACACCAGTTCAGGACTGACTTTCCTGAGTGCCTCAGTGACGACCAAGAACTTTCAAGAGAAGACAAGCAGGTCTTGAATTCAGTCTGAAAATTCGTCAAGAATATGAATTTTCCAGGAAATGCATTAATGCAAATTACAAATGAAAGTTAAAGGCTACCCAATGCCTCATGCTTATTAATTTAAAAATGGAATACCTTTGCATGCCACAGATAAAATTCTGATGATTGATGAAAAAGGAGATCACTCATTGGAAAATCTCAATGTTACAAGAGAAGCTGGTGGTGAATATGCAATTCATCAGGCTCAGCGTATACATCTGCTATTGTGCATGTTCCAAGCCCAGAAGAAGAGATTTGTAAGTGTAAGCCTGAAGAAAAATCAACTGGAAAATTAGAGAAGCTGATTCCACCAAGGCTTCTGGGGCACTTCATGCTAGGAAACATCGTGATCATCGAGGATGATTCAGCTCCTCAAAACTCCTGGCTACCTGAAGGAATGTTGGGACCATTCTGGACAAGGGGGGAGGGTAGAACTTGTGTGTTATGTTCGGATCAAGACCGAAGCCGGCTATCTGAATAGACCAATCAACAAAGTCTGGCTTCTACAGGAGATGGAAGAACTTTGACAAGCCCAGAACTGACTTTATTTGTCATTTTTTGTTTTGGACCTACACAGACTACAGATTTTACTGGTCCAGAGTGGTGGTAAAGATCCTTCTTTTTTCAAGGCTATGTGCTGGTAACCTCTGGTCTTATGAAAATGAAGAAGATCTTCATAATATTGGAATATACTGTGTTTGATTGTAATTTATAATTGTGTAATTACTATTTGAAGCATAATAAATAGGGGTGAGTATTGTAGGAGCCAAAGTCATCGGCGGCATCCTGGGGTCCAGAGGCTCTTCACATCCAACGCCATGTTGTTTCCAGTGCACATGTGCTATTCACTCGGGATGGCTGGTGCATGTGTTGTGGTTTTGTGTGGTTGGTGAATTAGGGAGCCTGTGTTGACTGGTATGGTGGGATAAATAGTGGGTGAGTGGGACTCCAATGTTTTTTGTTGATTATTCATCACATGTGTTTGTTACCGTTGGATATTAGACATTAGATGTTACAACAAGATTCACAGAATGTTACAATATTACCTTAGACTGTTAGTCCTTTTGTGTGTTAGTTAATAAATCATTCTTAAAACTCATTTGGATTTGGTCATGAATTCCTCGAACACATCACAGTAAAGAGCCCACAGCCTTTTTTTTATGGATAGTAGTTGCTACACTCCTAGACACTCTCTTTTCTCCCTCCGCCTGTCCAGAAGAAGGCTTAAGAGTGTGAAAGCATGCACCAAGAGGCTTAAAGACAGTTTCTTCTCTCCAACCATTAGGCTCCTGAATGAACCCTTTAATAGATCTATCGTACTGACCTTGCTTGGTGCTCATTGACCTTTCTTTTCATTGTAATCCTATACTCTACAAATTGTGCTCTTTAAATGGCTATATGAATGTTAAATATAACCTGTTGGACTGCTGACAGAACACCTCTTATTGGACTAGGTATAATGTGACATATAAACATAAACTTAAAAGTTAACTTGTGAAATAAGGGAGAGAGAGAAAGCAGGAAATCGCATACCAGTTAGTCTAACAGAAATAGGGAAAATGCTGGAATCTATTGTTAAGGAAATGGTAACGGTGCACTTAGAAAATCACAATAGGTTTGGACATGCATTTATGAAAGGGACATTTCATAATCAGAAGTTCTTGAGTTTTAATTGATACAATAAATAAGATCAGGAACTAGTGTTTGTGAGGTATTTTGAGATTTAGAAGGCCCTCCTTAAAGTATAATCTGTTCATCTCTTTAACCTGTGCCTTTTCGTCATTGAACCAACTGCTAATGAGAACTATTTCTTTCTATTGAACCTACCTGAATCACTCATGATCTTGTTTTCTTTCTTTGGCTTGGCTTCGCGGACGAAGATTTATGGAGGGGTATGTCCATGTCTGCTGCAGGCTTGTTGGTGACTGACAAGTCCGATGCGGGACAGGCGGGCGCGGTTGCAAGAGAAAATTGGTTGGTTGGGGTTGGGTGTTGGGTTTTTCCTCCTTTGTCTTTTGTCAGTGAGGTGGGCTCTGCAGTCTTCTTCAAAGGAGGTTGCTGCCCGCTGAACTGTGAGGCGCCAAGATGCACGGTTGGAGGCGATATCAGCCCACTGGTGGTCAATGTGGCAGGCACCAAGAGATTTCTTTAAGCAGTCCTTGTACCTCTTCTTTGGTGCACCTCTGTCTCGGTGGTCTTGTACACTTAAAAAAAAATCTCCTCTCAACCTCATTTTGCAGGATCCCCATTATAGCTGAAATCCTCCTGTTCCATAAACCATTCCTCTAATCCTTTAACATTTAGATTTATTGTCAGAGTACATTCATGACATCACATAACACCCTGACATTCTTTTCCTGTGGGCCAGGCAGAATTTCTACTTCTCGGTAGTTCAAGAAAAGAAATGTGCACGAGAGAGAGAAATGTAAACAAATGGACTGTGTAATACATAAAAAAAAGTAATAAATAATGTGCAAGTAAGAATCTTTAAATGAGTCTCTGATTGAGTCTGATGGTAGGGGGATAGCATCTGTACTTAAACCTGGTGGTATGATTCTTATGGCATTTATAGCTCTTTCCTGATAGCAGTAGCAAGAACCGAGCAATTTCTGGGTGGTATGTATCCTTACTGATTGCTGATTCTCTCCGATAGCAGTGTTCCATGTAGATTTTCTCGATGGCGGGATGAGTTTTGCCTGTGATGTACAGGGCTGTGTGTATCACTTTTTGCAGTGTTTTCCATTTAGAGGTAGTGATACCCCATACCAGTGAGGAAGTTGGCTAAATGGTAGGTAAAGCTAGGGGCTAGTATAGTGTAGTCGGGCTTTGCAACATGATGGGAAAACAGCAGAAGAAATAAATTACCAAAAAGCTGGCACACAAAATATGTCAGAGCAATGAAGGTCGCAGCAGCATCTGAGAGGACAATAGAGCATTTGTTGATATGTTGATATATACCTGAGACTTCACATACGCGAGAAACTAGCTACTAGTATTGATAAGCCGCGGTCTTATGATTGGTAAAATATTATACAGCAAGCGTACTAACAGAGATACTTTGTATAAGCGAGGATCTAACTATTGGATATTAAAAGATGAGGTATTTTATGATTGGTGTAATATTATAGAGTATGCTACGGATTAGGATTAAAAAAATGTATTGTAGCTGTTTGGGGGACTTTTGTCACTGACTCCTGAATTGCATTTCAGCAGAGGTGGTGAATGAAAGTAACCCAATCTGCAGATTAAAGAATGATCCAACCAAGACTGTAGTTGAAGTCAGTCATTTCGTGCGAGCACCCTGTGGACCCGGAATCCACACCAGGCCATGATGCAGCCGGTCATCATATTTTCCACTACACAAATGTCAAAGATTTTCAATGTATTACCAAACCTCTGTAATATCCTGAGGAAATAGAGATGCTGTCGTGCTTTCTTCACAATGCCATTAGTGTGTTGGGTACATGAGAGGTCCTCTGAGATAGTGACATGCAAGAATTTACATTTGCTCCACATCTGATCCCAAAATGAGCACTGGATCTTACACCTCTGGTTTTTCCTTCCTAAAATTCAATCAGTTTCTTGGTTTTGGAGACATTGAGTGCGAGATTGTTGTTAGTATGCCATTTAGCCAAGTTTTCAAGCTCCCTCCAGAATGCTGACTCATCACACCTTCTGTACCATCTACTACGGTGGTATCTCAGCAAATTTGTTGATGGTGTTTTTGTTGTACCGAACTATAGAGTCTTATGTGTAAAGTGAGTACAGCAGGAGACTAAGTATGTAGCCCTGTGGTGCTCCAGTACTGATGGAGATTGTGGAGGAGATGTTTTTACAAATGCTCACTGATTAGAGTCTGGAGGTGTGGAAATTCAGGATCCAATTACACAGTGGAGTATTGTGTCCCAGGTCTTGGAGTTTGCTGATCAGTTCTGAGGAGATGGTTGTGTTGAATGATGAACTGTAGTTGATAAAGAGCATCCTAATGTATGCAAATTTGCTGTCCAGGTGTTTCAGGGCTTTTATATTTAGCCCGTGAGATGGAACCTGCTATAGACCTGTTGACACAGTAGGTAAATTGGAACAGATCCATATCATTGCTCAAAGAGGAGCTGATATGCTTCAACACTAGCCTCTCAAACATCTTATCAGTGAGTGCACTGGTCAGTAAGCATTTAGGCAGACTACCACACACTTCTTGGGCCTCAGTATGATTAAGGCCTATTTGAAACAGGTGGGTACTATGCCCTGCTGGAGTTAGGTGTTGAAGATCTCCATTAATATATTGGTAAGATGGTCGGCACAGGTTTTAATTTCACGGCTGGGTACTCCATGCAGACTGGTTGCTTTCCTCAGATTCACTCTCCTGAAGGAAGCTCACAAATTATCCTGAGATACTAACAGTAGAGGATCAACCCTACCCGTATAGTCACATTGACTTCTAATGTCTGGTGACCAGAAATTGAAGGAATGTTCTAGATGTGGTCAGGTATTCAACATTAGTGCATTGAAACATCTTTAAGGTTGCTTTAGCTTGAAGATGTTGTGAAGGGTCTACCTATTATTGATGAAGAACTCTGACCCAAAACTTTGATCATTTTTTTCATTCCAGATTCCAGCAGTCTCTCATCTGTCTCAACCTTTTATTTAGTCTATATACAGTACTAACAAACTGATGCGGATTGTTCAGTGACTGCAAATGAGCTGCTTGACTGGACCAGACACATCAGACAAGTCCAATGACATCACATTTACTCATCTTGAAGCTGCTGTCATCCCTCTCTGAGTTGCAAGTCTTTGAATCCCGGTGTGTCCAAGCACCACTGACAATCATTCTTATCCCAAATGCAACGTTTGGCATTCTGTCACATTCACCATCAAAAAATATTCTTCATCCAGCATACATCTTTATTCTCAATCCTAAATCTCTTTTTTCCCTCCCTACAAAAAGAGAACAGGAGAGCAAGAAAAGATTGAAAGCCTTTGCTATGTTACTCAGGAATGGATGTCCGTGGAGGTAGCTAAGAACAGCAGGAACAGGCCTCTTGAGTATGCTTTGCCATTCAATAATATTATGCGTAATCCACACTTGGCTCAACAATGCTTTCTTGCTCAATTACCTTGCAGTTCAAATGTCTGTCAGCCTTGAATATAATCAATCCTCTTCTCGACAGTCCTCAAAGGTAGAAAATTTCAAACATTCACAGCCAACTAAGAGGTGAACTTCCTCATTTATATCTTGAATGATTCTTTATTCTGAAAAGACTTCCTTCATTCTATCCCCACTAGGTGCAACAGTATCTCTGCATCCATCTTGCCAATGCCCTTCAGCATCTTTGTTTCAATAAGATAACCTTTCATTCCATAAATTTTAATTGTTTCTCTTCCCTCTCTGTTTTTCTTTCTTCAATTAATCATTTTTCTCTCTCACATTTAAATCATATTCTGGCCTTCTGAATTTTTTTAAATTAAAGTGGACAACTTCACATTTATCTACTTTCTCTGCATTCATTTGCCCACTCACTCAACTTGCCTAAATCACCTTAAAACTTTGCAGCCTCCTCAAAACCTAGAATACCACAGTATATAATTGACAAATTTAATAACTGTTGTGATACAACCACAGCACTGGGCCGCGTGCCCACCAGCCTACTGCAGGGGGTGACCTCTGTACCTAAAGGTGGACAACCTGGGAGGCCAACTCCATCTGGCTGGCTGTCGATCACTGACCTGTATTTAGACCTGAGCCGGCCCCTCTGGGCCAGGCGCACATGTGGAGCCATCGAGATAGTACAACTGGTGTACAGAGTTTAAGTGGATTAAAGCCTGTATCTCTTTCCTGTGTTTTGTGTCTGCTTGCTGCACCACAGTGCACCACAATAACATTATTATATCCACTCATTCAAACCATTGATGAATACTTTGATTAGATCTCTGTGGTAAGCTACTGGCATGTGAATGCAATAAAGAGCCTTTCATTCCCAATTTTAGTTTCCTGTTCAACAACTAATTTTCAATCTCTGCCAATGTACGATGCTCAATTTCAATCTGGAAATGCAGACTATATGGAGGGATAATTGAGGAGCAGTGGAGGACTTTCAAAGAGATTTTTTATGATGCTCAACAAAAGTATATTCCAGTTAAAAGCAAGGTCAATAAGGGTGGGGGCAGTCAGCTTTGGATAACAAAGCAAATCAAGGAAAGAATCAAACTAAAAACTCGTGCATACAAAGTTGTCAAGAGCAGTGGGAGACTGGGAAAACTTTAAGAAGCAACGAAGAATCATGAAGCAAGCAATAACAAGAGGGAAGGAAGACTATGGAAAAAAAAGCACAAAATATAAAAAAGGACAGTAAAAAATTTTTATTATATAAAGCGCAAATGGTGGCCAAAGTTGGTCCCTTGGAAGATGAGAAAGGGGAATTAATATTGGATAATGAGGAATTGGCTGGGGCTTTTATTAACTATTTTGTGTGGGTCTTTACGGTGGAGGAAACGACTACCATGCCAAAGACAGAAGTTATGGATGTGATGGGAGATGAGGTCCTGAATGTAATAGCTATCACTAAAGAAGTTGTACTCAGAAAACTTAAGGCTTTAAAGATAGATAAGTCCCCTGGTCCTAATGGAATGCCTCCCAGGTTACTGAAAGAAATGGCAGAAGTTATAGTTGAGGCTTTGGCGATAATTTATCAAAACTCTCTGGACTCCAGGCAAGTCCTAGTGGATTGGAAGATGGTGAATGTCATGTTGCTATTGAAAATAGGATGTAGGTAAAAGGCAGGGAACTCTAGGCCAGTTAGTTTAACATCTATAATTGGGAAAATGCTTGAAACTAGCATAAAAAAAATATAGCAAGGCATCTGGAACAAAATGGATAATCAGGCTGACACTACATGGATTCAGCAAAGGCAGTTCCTGTTTGACATATTTACTGGAGTTCTTTCAGGATATAATGAGTGCAGTAGATAGAGGGGAGCAGGTAGATGTTGTTTACCTGGATTTCCAGAAGACATTTGATCAGATGCCATATTAAAGATAGAGGATTAGTTAATCAATAGAAAGCAGAGATTCAGGGTACAAGGTGTTTTCTGATTGGCAGTCGATGGTGAGCAGGATGCTGCTGGGATCAGCACTGGGCCTGCAACAGTTCACAATATATATAAGCAATCTGGAAGAGGGGTCAGATGTAGGGTAAGTTTGCTGATGACACTAAATTGAGTGGAGAAGCAAATTGTGCATAGGGTATGGAGAGTTTGTAGAGAGATATAGATAGGGTAAGTGAGTGGGCAAAGATCTGACAGATGGAGTACAATATTGGCAAATGTGAGGTTATCCATCTTGGAAGGAAAAATGGAAGATCAGAATATTATTTAAATGAAAAGCGATTGTAGCATGCTACTATGCAGAAGGGCTTGGGAGTACTTGTGTATGAATTACAAAAGGTTGATTTGCAGGTGCATCAGGCTATCAAGAAGGCAAATGGAATGTTGGCCTTCATTGGTAGAGGGATTGAATTTAACAGCAGAGGGTTTATACTGCAACTTTACAGGGTACTGGTGTGACCATATCTGGAGTACTGTGTGCATTTCTGGTCTCCTTCCTTCAGGAAGGATGTACTGGCTTTGGAGGCGGTGCAAAGGAGGTTCACCAGGTTGATTCCAGGGATAAAAGGGTTGACCTACGATGAGAGATGGAGCCATCTGGTTCTGTACAGAGGGGATCTTATAGAAACATTAAATTATGAAAGGCATAGACAAGCTTGAGGTAGGTAAGTTGTTTCCATTGGTAGAGGACACAAGAACTAGCCTCAAGATTCAGGGCAATAAATTTAGGACAAAGATGAAGAGGAATTGTTTTTCCCAGAGAGTGGAGACACTATGGAATTCATGCCGAATGAAGCAGTGGAGGTGACCTCAGTAAATAAATAAGACAAGGTTGGATAGATTTCTACATACTAAGGGAATTAAGGGATTATCTCATTAAATGGCAGAGCATGCTTGAATGGCCAGATGGGTTACTCCTACACCTATTTCTTATGCTTTTTTTTTGTACAGTAAAGACCCATAGTTGATAGAGCCTTTATTCTGGAAGAAACCTCTCAAAATGTTAGTTGAAAAGGTATCTGCTCATTTCTCTTTCCGACTATAGGCTGCATACTCATATTCTGTGTCCCCAATATGTACGACTTTGAATTTAATCTTGTTCTGCCCGCCTCATACATCTCAGCTAAGAACATAAGAAATGGGAAAAGGAGTGGGCCAAATGTCTTGTTGAGCCATTTCTGCCATTCAATTCATGACTGATCTGGTTATGGACTCAGCTCCACTTACCCGCCTGTTCCCCATAATTTCCCCACTATTCCAAAAGTTTTGGTGCCTTTTAATGTGGTTGCCTTTGCTTCAAATAGGCAGAGAATTCTATAAATTCTCTGCGCCCTGGGAGCTTTTCACTTCTCTGGGAGAAAAGAATAATTTCTTACAAGAACATATGTCAGCATAAATTGTGAAGCGGTTCTGACGAAGGGCCATTAACCTGAAATGTTAATCTGTTTGCTTTTCCACAGATGTTGCCTAACAATCTGTTTAGTTTTTATTTCATCCCAGCATCTAGTTTTATTTTGACTTTCTGTTTGTTTCTAAATATATTCAGCATACATTTTACTTTTTTGTTACAACATTAAATGTCCACTGCCTTGTGCCTCCAATGGGTTACTTCTTTTTTCAAACTGTGAACACAATTCAAGAGTTTATTGACTCATCACAGGCTCTTCTAATGTTTCAAAGGCTCATTCACCTGCATGTTATTGAAATGGAGTCCCCAGTTCCTTGTGTTTTCCTCTGTCTCACATGCCTGACTGTAGCTGTTTTCCTTCCTTTATGCAAGAACACATAATCTACAGCCTGGGAACAAATCCTGGTGCTCTATTATCTCGACATCAGTGTCACGTATAAAATGTCACATCGACTGAAAGTTGGATATCTCCCAACAACTGCTTCAATCTCCATTTCCTCACTTCTATGAAGGCATTTTTATGCAATATTTCTGCCAGTATTGGTGTTTGATCAGAAAGAACGATGGACTTTATTATACATACAATGCATATTATTTACTCCAAAAGAGATAGGACCAAAAAAAAATCTCCAGTGACAACTGTGCAGATGGGAAAAGAAAGTAAACCTGTGTCTTTGACATTCACTCTGGTGTAGGCTTTCATCATCCTCAGCAGTTTGCACTGACTGCATGCTATTGCAGTCCTTTGATGTGAATGATTTACTTCTCCATATGCTACATGTACGCACTGTCAGTTATTTCCAAACCCAAGAATAAAAATAAAAGTTGTTTTCTGAAAAATGAAATATTTCTTTTGAAGAAACCATATACTTCACGTGCAATGTAACATTTTTACATTACAGGGCAGCAGGAAGAAATGGCATGGATAGGATGAGCAAGAGGACATGGATGGGCAGCATTAAATCTGCTGGGCTGAATGGCCTGCTTCTATGCATTGGTTCCATGCATTCCATGTTAATTTTTACCTTTTCACTTTCACTGTCAAACTGGTTGAAAATCCTAAACTAAGAAAAGTTCCATTTGCATTTGAAAATGACTCTTGGAACCTCTAGATATGACAGCAGATTGGAGAAGCAGATTTTATGTTTAATGTGGCAAGCTTTCAATTGGGGCACCACTATATAAGCATCCAGACAATAATAACTCTATTACAAACTTGCCTAATTCTGAACTTATTCCATGCAAGCTTAAAGTTCTTTTTTAAATTAATCAGAATCAGAATTTATTGACATGAACAAGCCAAGAAATTTGGTGTTTTGTGTAGCATCACAGTGCAAACATTCATATAAACCTCCTTAAAGCAATAAATGAAAAATAGTGCATGAAAAGTAAAGCAGTGTCTTTGGTGCATTGATTAATCAGGAATCTGATGACAGCGGGGAAGAAGCTGTCCTTATGCCACTGAGTGCTCGGCTTTAGGCTCCTGTACCTTTTTCCCGATGGCAGCAGAGTCAGGGTTGGTGCCAAGGTGGGGGGGGGGGCATTCATGGGCATTGCCTCCACAGGAGGTGCTGATTCCCTCCCCCATACATTTGAGGCCATCGTTCGTGACCTGCCCCAAGCCCGCCTGGATTACTAAAGTGCATTAGGCATCATTAGCATCTAGGTTCATGTACAATGGTGACTCTTCACACAATAAAAGTAGTGTTTTCATCTGCTATGTCGGAGGGATGGATGACATTGATGTTTGGTAGGTAGGTACCAGCACCAGCACCCCCCACCCCCCCAGCTGAGCAAGTTTACGAGTGTTGGACTGTATTGACTTTAATGCCCCCCAACACTCATTCTGGTACCAACCCTGAGCAGAATGGAGAGGATGGCCTGAGTGTTGGGGGGGGGGGGTCATTGAGGATAGAGGCTGCTTTTTTAAGATACCGTCTCTTGTAGATGTTGTTGATGGAGTGAAGTCTGGTGTCTGTGAAGTCACAGGCCAAGTTAACAACCCTCTGGAGTTTTTCTTGTCCTAAGAGTTGGCGTCTCCATACCAGATAATGGTGCAACCAGCCAGAATGCTCTCCACAGCACACCTGTAGATGTTCTCGAGAGTCTTCAGTAACATAGCAAATCTCCTCAAACTCCTCACAAAGTATACCTGCTGGTGAGCCTTCTTCATGATTGCATCAACATGGAGGCTCCAGGACAGATCCTCGGAGATGTTGACACCCAGGAAGTTCTTGACCCTCTCCACTACTGAGCCTTCGATGAGGACTCTGGGTCGTGTTCCCCTGACTTTCTCCTTAAATCCACAATCATCACCTTGGTTTTGCTAATGTTGAGTGCTGCAAGGTTGTTGGCATGACGCCACTCAACAAGTTGATCTATCTCCCACCTGTACACTTCCTCATAGCCTTTTGTGATTGTGCCGTCAACTGTGATCAGCAAATTTGCAGATAACATTTGAAATGTGCCTGGTCACACAGTCATGAGTAGAGCAGTGGGCTAAGCATGTATCCTTGGGGTGCTCCTGTGTTGATAATCAATGAAGAGGAAACATTGTTTTTAGTTCATACTGACTGTGGTCTTTCGATGAGGAAGTCAAGGATCCAGTTGCAGAGTAGGGTACAGAGGCCCAGAGTTAGTAGCTTCTTGACCAGCACTGAGGGAAAAATGGTGTTGAAGGCTGAGTTGGAGTCATTGAAGAGTAGCCATATGTATGAATTGCTGTTTTCGAGGTGATCCAGAGCTGAGAAAAGAGCCAGTGATATTGCATCTGCTGTGGAGCGATTGTGACTATAGACAAATTGTGGCGGGTCCAGATCTTTGCTTCAGTATGTGTTAGTTCTGGCCATGACCAGCCTCGCAAAGCATTTCATCACAGGAGAAGTTAGTGCTACTGGATGATAGTGGTTCAGGCAGCTCACACTACTCTTTTTGGACAACAGGATGATTGATGCCCTTTTGAAGCAGGTGAAAACCTCTGACTGCAGCAATGAGAGGTTGAAAATGCCCATGAACACTCTGGCTAGTTGGTTG
The DNA here is from genome assembly GCF_036971445.1 of Narcine bancroftii. NCBI lineage: Eukaryota > Metazoa > Chordata > Chondrichthyes > Torpediniformes > Narcinidae > Narcine > Narcine bancroftii. Next base: position 94,105,788 of record NC_091472.1, on the reverse strand, counting down.
GTTAGATTTTCAGTACCCTGCCAGGTACGCCATCAGGGCCTGATACCTTATGAGAGTTCACCCTCTTGAACTCTGACGTCACCCTCAGAGACAGATATCACAGGGTCCTCAGCCTTTTCAGGGATTCTAGTAGGCACTGTTAGTTCTTTCTCTCAAAGCGGGCATAGAACGTGTTTAGCTCATCGGATAGTGAAGCATTGCAGCCATCTATAGTGTTCGCCCTCGCTTTGTAGGCTGCAATGCCCTGGACTCCCTACCATAGCTCCGTGTATCTGTCTCTGTCTCTAGCTTCCTCTGGAATTTCCACTTTGCTTTAGAGAAGGCCTTCCACAGGTCATACTTGGACTTCATCTAAGATCTAGATCCCCGGCCTTAAATGCTTTTGTTCTCGCCCTCAGCAGTTTGCAAATCTTCTGATTCATCCAAGGCTTCTGGTTAGGGAACACCTGGTATGTGCATGTGGGTACACACTCGCACATGCAGGTCTTGATGAAGTCGGTGACACCTGTTGCAAATTCATTCAAGTCTATGGATGAGTTCCTGAATATGTCCAGTCCACCTATTCAAAGCAGTCTTTTAGATGCTCCTCCACTTCCCTCGACCATACCTTCGCTTTCTTCACCACTAGACCTGTGGTCTTAAGTCCCTGCTTGTACGATAGGATTAGAAGTACAGCCAGGGATCAGACTTGCTGAATTGCAGTCATGGTAAGGCTCAATATGTGTTCTTCATGTTGGTGTAGCAGTGGCTGAATGTGTTGGCTCCTCCGGTTTTGCATGCAACGTGTTGGTGGTAGTTTGTCAGAGACTTGTCAGTTTGTTCCGATTAAAGTCCCTCACAATGATCGGGAAGGCATCCGGATGTGCTGTCTCATGGCTGTTTATCACAGTGCTCAGTCCCTCCAGGGGATATTGCAGATTTGGTGTGAGAAGTAGAAGATCAGATATGACATAAATGAATGGCAGATCATTCACAAGGGGTCAAATGTCCTCCTTCCACTTCTATCTCTTAAGTGATTTGAAATGAATTGTGCATTGTTACATGTATCAAGATGAAGTGAAACACTTTATTTTGTGAGGTACCAAGACAGGTCAACTCATACTTAGGTGCAGCAGAGAGCATAATAAAACAAAAGTACAGGATGCCGTGTTACTGTATGTCAAAGAGTGTAGAGTATTGTGTTTCAAGACACACAAAGGATTTAGAGAAAAGTGTAGTTCGAATAGTGTAAAATCATCGTCTTTTACTAATGAGATGTCTATTTCAGGGTTTAATAACATCAGGAAAGAAATTATCTTTATATTCTGATTTATGAAGTGGTTTATAAAGTTAAAAAAATATAATGATAGATATCAAGCCAGCTTATTCTTTAGATAGGGGACTCAAAAGATGCTGCAATCTGGAGCAAAACAGACACCAGTGGGAGAAAAAAAGAATTATCAAGGATTCAGGCTGGAACCCTTCTTCAAGATGCAAAGTAACAGGATGAATAGTTGTAGCTGCACTCCAAATGTCACACTATGCATTAGTTTAACCAATGTGTGGTGGTACACCACCGGCCTACTGCAGGGGGGCAACCTCTGGACCTGCAGGAGTGTAAGGGGACAGGACAACATTTGGCTGGCTGTAAATCAGAAGGCCTGAATGGATCAAGCCCCACCTGGTCGGGTGTCAATCACCCTCCAGGATATAAGCCTGCACTGGCCTCCTAAGGCTTCACTCAGAGTTGCTGCAGCCACAGCCAGCCTGACTCTGTGGAAGTCTTTGTGGATTAAAGCCTGTTGTATAGTCTTTATCTTTGTGTGTCTGATTCTGGGTAACAGTGCACCACACAATGAATGCCATAAATTGGCTGAGGCCGCAAAAGAAGCTTTGTATTATGAAACTACAGTATTCGTTGAAAATAACGAAATGGAGTGGAAATGTTGAAAGCCAGCGAATCGTTATGAATAAAATATTTAGAACCGAAGTGTTCGTGTGTGTTTGTGCATGTGTGTGTGTGTGTGTGTGTGTGTGTGTGTGTGTGTGTGTGTGTGTGTGTGTGTGTGTGTGTGTGTGTGTGTGTGCTCATGTGCATGTGTGTATAATTTTGCTCCTTTGCACTGTAATGGCAAAACAGCGAACACGCTGGAACATGCAGACACTTCTGCCTTCCTGCTCCAACTTTGTCCAGCATTTGTCTTGCTATACATTTTATTTTAATTAACATTACTATTATTTTTTGTTTTTGAAGGTGAATGCAGTTTTAAGTTGATGTATTGCTTTGAAAAGTTATCACTAACATTTCAATTTTTAAAAAATCACCTAATTTTTTTCATCAGTAACATTGATAATCAGTGAAGAGACCTTCTGACACCAAGATCCAGAAATGTTGAAAGCTGGTTTAAAAAAAAATCCAGATGTTTAGATTTCAGATTTATTGTCAGAGTACATACATGACATCACATACATACATCCTGTGGGCCAGGCAGAATTACTACTAATTGGTTATGCAATAAAACTGTACGCAATGTATACATATAAACAAATAAACAAATGTAAACAACTGAATGTTCAATAAAGAGAGGAAAAAAACACAAGTGCAGGTAGACCCCTATTTATGATGGGGTTCTGTTCCGGAACTCTCATTGTAAGGTGAAATTATCATAAGTTGGGGTCTACCTGTACTGGTAGTAATCTGTCTTATCCCTGCTGGGAGGCCTAACATCCCTGCTGCTGACAGGAGGCTGACGTCTTCACTGCTGCTGGCAGGAGGCCACTGGGAGCCTGAATTGGCTCTGGGCAACTAGGGGCAGCAGCGTCACCTCGCAACCTACATTGTGTTGTGGAACTCGTGCTCAAATTACCGTCACTCTCTCTCCCTCTTAAATCTCTCTCCCTCCCCAGCTGTCATGTGTTCTAAATCACCTTTATTTTAAAAAGTGTTGAGTCTGACAAAGCACAATACAGGTAGATCCTGACTTACCTTTATTCAAAATGGATTCTGATCATTGTAATTTCAAAATATTGTTAGTCGATTCATCACAAGTCAGGGTCTATAAAGTCCACAAGAGTCCTTAAATGAGCCTCTGATTGAGTTTGTCATTGAGGAGTCTGATGGTAGAGGGGCAACAGTTGTTCCTGAACCTGGTGGTGCGAGTCTTGTGGCACCGATACCTCTTTTATGATGGCAGCAGCGAGAACAAAGCATGTTCTGGGTGATGTGGATCCTTGATGATTGCTGCTGCTCTCTGACGGCAGTGTTCCCTGTAGATGTTCTTGACAGTGGTGGGGGCGGGGGGTGTTGCCTGTGATGTCCTGCGTTGTGTCCACTAACTTTTGGAGGGCTTTACACTTTTGTATCGATGTTCCCATAATAGACCATGGTGGAGCTGGTCAATACACTTTCCACCGCACATTTGTAGAAATTTTCCAGGGTTTCTGATGTCATACCAAACCTCTGCAAACTGCTGAGGAAGTAAAGGCTTTCTTCACAGTTTCTTTAGTGTTTGGCTCCAGAAAAGATTCTCCAAGATAGAATTTTTATTTGTTCATCCTCTGCACCTCTGGTTTCCCAATCATTACTGGATCGTATACCTCTAGTTTTCCCTCTCTGAAGTCAACAATAAGCTCTTTGGTTTTGGTAACACTGAGTGTGGTATCATCAGCATATTTGTAGATGGTGTTATTGTCGTACCAAGCTACATGGTTGTAAGTGTAAAGCAAGTAGAGCAGGGGACTAAGAATGCAGCCCTGTGGTGCTCCAGTACTGATGGAGATTGTGGAGGGAATGTTCTTCCCATTTCTCACTGATTGTGATCTATAGGTGAGGAAATCAACAATTACACAGTAGGGTGTTGAGTATCAGGTCTTGGAGCTTGCTGATCAGTTTTGAGGGGATTATGGTGTTAAATGCCAAAATGGAGTCAATAAAGAGCATTCTGATATATGCATCTTTGCTGTCCAGGGTTTTGTGTTGAGCCAGTGAGACGGAATCTGTCATGGTCCTGTTGCTATGATAGGCTAATTTGAATGGATCCATGTTGCTGCTCAGACAGGAGCTGATATGCTTTAACACCAGCCTTTCAAAACACTTCATCACTGTTGATGTGAGTTCCACTGCTTGATAGTTACCATTCATTTCTTGTGCACTGGTACAATTGATGCCTGTTTGAAAAAGGTGGGTACCATGCCCTGCCATAGTGAAGGGTGATGATGTCCATGAATATGTTGAATATGATTTAAGGCCATTTTCATCCATTAGTTAGTGCTGCCCAATTTACACCTAATTAATCTACCCCTGGTACTTTTCAAGCAGTGAGAGGAAACCAGAGCCCCTTGTTTCCTCACGCAGACACAGTTAGAACATACAAACTCCTTACAGACAGCACGGGATTCAAATCCCCATCCTAATCGCTGGTGCTGTTAAGGTATTGCGCTAACCGCTACACCAACCATGCCGCCCAATGATGCTTTAGGAAATCCAAAGTTTACAGACACCTACTGCACAATTAGCTCTTGACTACAAGTCTATTCCGGAATGTAAAGACATTGCAAAAAAATGTGGAAAAATAGATAGTTTAAGCACAATATCCAAAGGAATACTTGACTATATTGCATGCATTTTATGGGTGTTACAGACAAAATATAGCAACAGGCCAGTGGCTGAGATGTTCACCTTCATGAAGTGCTTCAAGAGGTTAGTCATAGTTCACATCAACTCCAGCCTACCAGCTGCACTTGACCCACACAAATGAGCATGCCATCGAAATAGATCCTCAGAAGATGCCATCTCCCTGGTCCTCCAATCAGACTTCTATTTATCAACTATAGCTCCCCTTCAAGTCAATAGTGCTGAGCAAACTCATCCTTAAACTCCATGATATTAGCCTCAGCAATTCTCTCTTCAATTGGATCCACGACTTCCTCTGCTGCAGGTACCTTGATTATCCTCAACACTGGGGTTCTGCAAGTCTATGTATTGAGCCCTCAACTAAACTTTCTGTACAACCATTACCATGGCTAAACTCCATTAATAAATTTGCAGATGACACCACTGCCATCGGCGGGATCTTAAACAACGATGATTTGGCTTATGGAAGGCAGACAGAAAGACTTGTGGCTTAGTGCCAGGACAACATTGTCAGAAGACCAAAGAGCTGTTTATAGACTTCCTGAGGAGGGGTAGAGCTCACTCCTCAGTCTACATTATTGGTGATAAATGATCTTAAGATAGCAGACATATTAGACATTTTTAAGTTCCTTGGGATAAATATCTCCAATGACTTGTTCAGGTCCACCCACATCAATGCAATGGCTTAGTGAGTACACCAATGCCTCCACTTCCTAAGAAGCCCGATAAAATTTGACTTGTCACCTGCATCCCTTGACATCTTCTATGATATGGGAACTGCTCTCCCTAAGACCGCAAGAAATTGCAGAGGATTATGAACGCGGCTTAAACCATTGACGTAGTCTCTCTCTCCATTGACTCCATCTATAATTTCTTGGAAAAGCAGCCAACATATGAAAAAACTCATTCTACTCCATCCATATTCTCTTCAACTCTACGCCCCCACCCGCCAGAAAGAAGATTTATGGCAAACAGATCTTGCACCTTTAGGTTCATGGATAGTTTCTTTCCTGCTTTATTTTAAACCTCAATGAGACTCAACTTAGTAAAATTATACTGTCCCATTGTACCATCTGATCTCTCTTCTATACTGTGTCTTACTTATGCACTATGTATGAGATGTGTAATTGGATTGCTTGTAAAACAAATTCTATCATTACATCTTGGTGCAAATGACAAAAAAAACTTAAAAATCGAACATATCTGTGATTCATGTTGCCCTAATTGGTAGGGGTTGATATAAATAAAATTAGCAATGTAAAGCACTGTCATATTAATCAGCATGGAATACCAATTTGACCTCAGTATTCCTTGATGAAGTTTTACCTTTGAGATCTTGAACAGTTTAATTATATAATCAGTCATGGGATTAACACTCAACTGGTGCTATTTAAAGGGATTGGCCAGCAGTTTCAGGAGGGTTGTTGACTGAATTTTATTTACTTCATTAAGATTCATAATCTTGATGATTTTCAGTTTTGTAAGAAGTCTACAGACGTGATGGCCAGGCACTGAAGGACCTTTTTATTGACCAGGAGTTCTGGACACATCAGTGGATTCCAATTGTACTGGACAGATTGACGCAGGTTCTTGAAGAAGCAATTCGCCTACCAAAATTGTAAGTACATCATTTCATAAAGGCATCATCACTGAAATATGTCATCTACTCCAGCCCCAACCTCAGACCAGAAGGACTATCTGATTCTTCATGGTCATTGTGACCATGCAGTGTTGGCATTACATCCTTCCAAGTTTGGCCATGCACATCATTTTACAGTTCTGCTTGACAACTCTTGAGATGTATGGTACTACAACCAAAAGAAGATGGTCATGGCTAGAATTAACATGTATCTAAGTCAACGCAATCACTCTACAGCAGACACAATATTACTGGCTCTCTGCTCAGCCCCATATCACCTAGAAAACAGCCACTCAAACATTCAGCTGCACCTCATCTACTGCAGCTCAGCCTTCGATACCATTATTCCCTCAGTGCTGGTCAAGATGCTCCAAACCCTGGGTCTCTGCACCTCCTTCTGCAATTGGATCTTTGACTTCTTCATTGGAAAACCAGTCAGTACAAATTGGGAACAATATCTCTTCCTCAACACAGATGCAACTCAAAGAATGCATGCTTATCTCACTGCTCTATTCACTCTGCACCATGACTGTGTAGCTTGGCCCAATTCAAATACTACCTACAAATTTGCTGATGACACCACAGTTTTGGCCAGAATCACAGACAGCAATGAAGAAACATACAGGAGGGAGATAGATCAGCTAGTTAAGTGATGCCCTCAATATTAGCAAAACCAAGAAGATGATTGTGGACTTCAGGAGGAAGTCAGGGGAACACGACCCAGTCCTTATCAAGAGCTCAGCAGTGTAGAGGGTCAAGAATTTCAAATTCCTGGGTGTCAACATCCCTGAGGATCTATCCTGGAGCCTTCATGTTGATGCAATCACAAAGAAGGCCTGCCAGTAGTTATGCTTTGTGAAGAGATTTGATACGTCGAAAACTTCTACAGGTGTACTGTGGAGAGCATTCTATCTAGACCATTGCATCTCTGTCTAGTATGGAAATGCCAATGCTCAGGAAAAGAAAAAACTCAACAGTCCTCTGGAGTTTTTTCTTGTCCTGAGCATTGGCATTTTAGCCTGTGACATCAAGGACACCAGACTTCATTCCATCGAAGACATCTACAAGAGATGGTGTCTTAAGAAAGCAGCCTCTAACCTCAAGGACCCCTACCACCAAAGTCATGCCCTTTTCACTACTAACGGGGAAAAAGTTATAGGAGCCTGAAGACGAGCTCTTAGCGACACAAGGACAGCTTCTTCCCCGTTGCCATCAGAATGAACAATGAATCAAAGATACTGCCTTACTTCTACTTTTGCTTTAATTTATTTTGAAAGGTGGTTTATATATATACTGAGTTGCTGCCACAAAGAAAACGAATGTCGTGACATGTTTATGACAATAAATTTTGATTCCGATTCCGATTCTGATTCGACTATTCCTCCCAACCTCATGGTCAGCTGTAACATGACCACACCTCTTGTCATGGTGTCATTATTAGGTGGTAATCCAAATTCAGCCACCACAAGCAAGGAGTTGGTAGATACAGTCTGGTGGAGGCTGATCAATTATATCATGGAAAATAAAGCTCATTATATTGGTTAAGACGAATACATGCTGTGCACCCTGCTAAATTTACTAAAACAGACATAGAGAGTGGTGACAAGACTTGGGTTGCTGTATCTCTGCAGCACAAAGGCTTGAAGTGTAGCTGGAGCTGGAGGGGAAGGAAGAAGTGGAGTGGACAAGAAGAAGGAGAAGGGGAGAGAGAATCTAATCAATCCTGTGACTGACTCATTCCACTGCAATATTCCACCTTCTCCAGCATTTCCCATCTTAATTTCATTCTTTTACTGATCACCATAATGCTCACTTGGGTGAAGATATCAACTCAAAATAAAAATTCCAGTTCACAACATCCCAGTGTGAGTGACTAGAAATATAAAGCCCCAGATCACAAATATCCTGACTTTGGGAAATCCAACTTTACCCCTGCTCTGTTTGTTTCCTTTGCATGATTGCATAACAATGTTCAGTCCAACCCAGTTTATAAATCGCTGATGATATTGCCCCTGTTGACCAAATAATAGGAAATTATGAGTCAGAATGCAGGATGTAGATCGAGAATCTGGTTGGATGTTGCCAGACAACAATCTTATCAACAAGATCATGAAGCATATTGTGGATTTTAGGAAGGGGAGGCAGAGGAACCACATGTGATCATGGTTGCAAGCAGCTAGCAATGCCTTACTGTTTGATTAGACTTGGCTGCCACCAGGGGCTGGCACAGAGCAGGAAACAAACAGTATGGAGAGCTATAATGGAGACTTGCAGTCTCATGGGTTCATATCAACTTTAAAGTAAAGAATCTTTTCCTTCAACCAGTTGTTGTCTAAGAACTCACACAAATAAATACAAGATGAAACATGGTGTCAGAAGTGAGATGAACGAAATTAGAAGGAAATACTTTAAAAAGTAAAATCTAAAGTCAGCAACTGATCAGTGAAGAGAAGCTAACACAGTGAAAAATGGAAGGATTACATTCACCAGCGAAACTTCAGCTGACAGGTAATGTAGCTAAAAATTTGAACAGAATTAAAGAGCATTTTGAATTATATTTAGTGGCAGTCATAGCTGATGAGAAAAGTGATAAAGTGAAAGCGTCAGTTTTCTTACATGTTGTGGGTGATGAAGCCCTGGAGGGGTATAATAACTTCACATTTGCTGTTGAAGGAGACAAAATGAAACTGGAAAAAATAATGGAACAGTTTGAGGCACACTGCATACCTAAACATAATGTGACATTTGAGAGGCACAAATTTTTCACATGTACAGAAAATAGAAGAAATTATTGATCAGTATGTGACTGAATTGAGAAACAGAAGCAAAACGTGTGAATTTGGTGGACTGACTGACTCGCTGATAAAAAAGACAGACTTGTGCGTCGTATTCCAGATAATAGTCTAAAGGAAAGGCTGCTAAGAGAACAAAATCTAGACCTGGAAAAAGTCCTAGCACTCTATAGAGTGGCAGAAACTGTAAAATTCCAGGCAAAAGAGCTGTTCAGTGAAACAAGCTGCAACATGGATGCAGTGAGTACTGGAACTGCAGGGCGGAACTATCGGTGGTTGAAGACATCACCTACAAAGTAAGCAAAATCCTAATCCCAGTGACCATCTATACATGGAGCATCTGTATTTACAAGCAGTCATTCATTGACTCTATACAGATGACAGAGGAGGAGGTGCTTATGGTCTTGAAGCTAATAAGGCTGGATAAATCCCCAGGGCATGACAAGATATTCCCTCAGACATTGAGGGAGGCTAGTGCAGATATTGCAGGTGCCCTAGCAAAGGTATTTAAAATGTCCATAGCCATTGATGATGTCCTAGGGCACTGGTTTTCAAACTTTTTTTCTTTCCACTCCCCTACCACCTTAAGTAATCCCTATGCCATAGGTGATCTGTGACTAGTAAGGGATTACTTAAAGTGGTAGGGGAATGGAAAGAAAAAAGTTTGAAAACCACTGTTTTAATCATACTTAACTGACTCATTATGTGGATAACGCCAAAGGAAATGAATGACAGTTTTTCTCAAGCAAAATATTTCAGTAACAATTGGGTCTAGAGCAGTGGTCCTCAACCTTTTGTCCCCACTCTCCTATCACCTTAAGTAATCCATTACCAATCACAGAGCATCTATGGCATAGCAATGACTTAAGGTGTGGGGGAGTGGAAAAAAAACGTTTGAAAACCACTGACCTAGTGGATAGGAGGATAATTTTTGTTGCTTAAGGAAGGCTCTCCAAATAATCTGGAAAATTATAGGATGATGAGCCTAACAATAATAATGGATAAGTTATTGGAAGGTATTCTAAGAGATTGGATAGATACGTAAATACTTGGATAGACAGGGAATGATCTGGGATAGGCAACATGGCTTTGTGTATGGTAGGTCATGTCCTATGAATCATAGAGATTTTTGAAGATATTACCAGGAAAGTTGATGAAGGAAAGGCAATGGATGTTGTCTATATGGACTTTAGTAAGGCCTTTGACAAGGTCCTGGATGGGAAGTTGGTCTAGAAGGTTATATGCTCAGTGTTCAGGATGAGGTAGTAAACTGGATTAGACATTGGCTCTGAGGGAGAAGCCAGAGAGAAGTAATAGATAATTGTCTCTTTGACTGGTGGTTTGTGACTAGAGTTGTGTCTCAGGGATCGGTTTTGTGTCCATTGTGGTTTCTCATATTGAGTACAGGAGTTGGGATGTTATGATGAAGTTATATAAGATATTGATGAGGCCAAAGTTGGAGTATTGTGTGCAGTCCAGGTCATCTAACTACAGGAAAGATATCAATAAGAATGAAAAATTGCAGAGAACATTTACAGAGATGTTGCCAAGATTTGAGGAGCTGAATAATAGGGATATGTTGAATGGTTTAGCACTTAATCCCATGGGGCATTGGAAAATGAGAGTTGATTTGATGGAAGTATACAAAATTATGAGGCGTATAGCTAGGGTAAATGGAAACACTGAGGTGTTTCTACTAAGGTTGGGTGATAAGAACAAGAGGACATATGTTAAGGGTGATATATGAAATGTTTAAAGGAAACATTAGGGGAAATTTCTTCACTCAGAATGTGTATGTTTGTGGAATGACCTGCCAGAGAAATGATGATGCATGTGAGTTTGATTTCAACATATGGAGGGCTATGATCCAGGTGCAGGATGATGGATAATGTGGAAAAATAATTTGGCATCGACTGCATGGCTGAAGGGCCTGCTTCTGTGCTATAGTGTTCTATGGTTATCTGGTGGAAGGCAGCAGCTTGAGAGGTTGCTGATGTGACGTTGTGCAACTCCAGACCCTCGAGCCTGGTTATCGACTACACTTTGCCAGGCATCTCTCTGGATGAAGAGTAGCAGCAAAGACAGTAGTGGAGGGCCAATAATGGGATCACAAATGGTGTCACACTAAGAAGACAGCTACTTCACACACCCACTGCCATTTCCCTGGAACAGTATTTCTGTTGGAAGAAGTCACTGGACTGGACTGACAACAGACAAGTCCACAATTACATTTTAATATTCATAAGGTCAGTTCTGTTGCCACAGTGTAGGAAGGACATGGTTTGCCAGGATGATTTTTGGAATAGAGCAGTTCAGCTGTGAGGAGAGGCTGGGTTGGCTGGATTTATTCTCCTCAGAGGAGAGAAGCCTGAGTGAGGTATACAAATATTTTGAGGGTTAATCATGCAGAACCATCCATAACCTGAAGGCATAGATTTCAGGTACGGTATAAGAGATTCAGAGGGGAATCCAGGAAGAAATCCCATGAGGGTGTTAAAATCAGTAATGCTCTGGCTGAGGGGTTGTAGGTAGCAGAGACCCTCAAAACATTTAAGGAGTACAGTAAAAACCCTGGTACCTGGCTCCAATGGAGATTGGCAGATGCCGAATTAAGTGAATTTTTCGGTTGCATTTTTGTGATCAGTAAAGTAATGGCGAGGCATGCCAATTTTAAACTTCCATATTTTTTTAACCAATTTATTTTTCGCATATTTTTTGCCGGTTGCTTTAATTCCGGATAACAGGAGCTTTACTGCATATAACACCAGGCCATGTAAGTTACTGGCTGAGGGTTGGAAAATAGTAGAGAGACTTGGGAAGATAATTCTAGAATGTATGATCTGGGGAACTGATCCACACAGGCTCCAAAGGTGGAAGCAATGAAACAGGGCATGTGTAAAAGATTATAATTGAAGAAGAAAAGAGAGCTTCAATGGTTTCCAACAGTTTTAGAAAGGGGTATGGGTGAGGTTATGAGGGATATATTAATCTGGTTACTGATGGTAAAGTAATTGTTCTATCTGTCTTAAATACAGAAATACATCTGATGTCTGATGTCTGCTGTTGTTCATTTTGCTAACTAGTGTTATAAATAACGCATTTGCCATATCTTTTATGATATAGTGTAATTCGCATGCGGCAATTCATCCATTTGGATTCTCTATTATACTGCTCCTCATTTTTTCAAGTATCCAGACAATTTTTGATCATCTAATGTTCCAGGATAGTTTCCCTGTAAAATACTGTGGAAATGTAACTGTTCAATATCTCCACCTTTTGCTTCAGAAACATGAGTTTATTTTGGGCTTTGTTTATGGCCCACTTTCTTGTGTCGGATTTACAATGTTATTTTCCCTGATAAAGCTTGATTCTGTCCTGCATGCCTGATTATGCTGGACAACAAAGATTTTGCCTTTGGGTGTATTTTATGGATTTTGGGAAGCTGACCACAAAAATCACTTAAAATTTTTTTTATCATGTATCATAAATTGTAAATTGCAAAATTTATTTGGAATTTTGTACACATGAATATTTATGCACCTAATATGGATGATGAAAAATTTATACAAGATTAATTTCCTTAATTTGTTAAAGACATATGAAAAAGATATGATTTGAGGTGATTTTAATGTTGTTTGGATCCATTATTAGACAAATCTTTGAAAACAGTAACCAGAACTAAAATGGCAAAAAAGTATTAACTTTAATGAAATAAATGAATTTGATTGATATATGGAGGAAATTAAATCATAAAAAAAACCATCTTTCTTTTTATTCTGATATTCTTATTCTAGAATAGATTTATTTTTGTTATCAGCACATTGACAAGGTTAAATAATATCAGGTGAATTAGAATTTTATCAGATCATTCTCTTTTATTAATAACATATACAGGTTCAGAAAAAATGGATACCTCATATTGGTGGAGATTAAATTCTTTATTATTAAAAAAATGTTGTGTTTTGTAATTTTATGAGAGATCAAACAGTTTTTGAAAATATGTACAAATTCTGTCAAAAGTAAATTTATATTATGGGATGCTCTGAAAGCATATTTCAGAGGACAAATTATTAGTTTTATATCTAATATTAAGAAGCAACATATAGGAGAAGTAAATAAATTAGAAAGGGAAATAGAACTTTTAGAAAAAGTTTCAGAATTCTACAGAAGTTAAAAAGATACAATTGATTAATTAAAAAAATTACACTTTAATTGATTACAGACATAAATTTGAAAAATTATTGCAAAGGACTAAACAAAAGTATTATGAATTAGGAGAAAAAGCTCAAAGTTTTAGCTTGGCAATTGAAGTTAGAACAAATTTCATGAATGATAAATGCTATTTGAAAAGGCTCGAGTGTTACATATAAACCTCAAGAGATAAATGATGTATTTAAGGAATTTTATAACAAATTATATACTTCTGAGGCTGTAAAAGACCGAGTTAAGATATATAATTTTTAAAAATCTCATCTTCAATTGCCTTCTTTAACTAATAAGGAAAGTAAAGAATTAGAAAGCTCTTTCAAACCTTTATAGAAGCACTTAAATCAATGCCTAATGGAAAGTCTCCAGGTGAAGATGGGTTCTCGGCTGAACTTTTAAGAAATTTCATGGTTTATTAATACCTTTATTGATTGAGGTTCTTGATCAAGCTTTGGGAACTCATTCTTTACCAGATTCTTTCTCTCAAGCAATTATTATGGTTATTCTTAAGAAAGATAGAGTTCCTTTGAAGGAAAGTTTTTATAAATATATATCTTTGTTAAATGTTGATGATAAAATTGTACTAAGGTTCTAGCTAATAGATTGGAAAAGTATTTACCATTGTTAATTTATATAGATCAAGCTGGATTTATTAAAGATTGTTATTCTGCAGTTAATATTACAAAGTTAATTAGTCTGATAAATATTTCACAGGAGGAATCTAACTTAAATTCTTATCATTAGATGCTGACAAAACATTTGATAGAGTAGAATGGGGATTTTTATTTAAAGTATTGGAAAAATTTAAATTTAGACCAATATTGATTAGTTGGATTAAGGCAATATATAAAAATCCTATGGCTAACGTTGTGACAAATGGACAGATGTCATCGCCGTTTATATTGGAGAGGTCTGCTAGATAGGGTTGTTCTTTGTCACTGGCATTGTTTGCATTGGCTATTGAACCTTTGGCTCAATTAATAAGACATGATTGTGATATTAAAGGTATCAAAGTAAAATCTGAAGAATTTAAAATTAATTTATTGAGGATGATGTTTTGATTTATTTAACAGAATCAAAAGAATCCTTGAAATTTTTATATGATAGATTGGAATGATATGGAGAAGTATCTGGTTATAAAATTAATTCGGGAAAAAAGTGAAATTATGCCATTGATTGAGGCTGATTATACTTCATGTAAGAATATTGTTCAATTTAAATGGTTAGGTCAAATTAAATATTTAGGTATGAAATTTGACAAAGATTTTAACCATTTATATGAATTAAATTATTTATCTTTATTTATAAAATTAAAAATGATTTAAATCGATGGAAAGATTTACTGATAACATTAATAGGTCGAGTTAATTGTATTAAGATGAATATTTTTCCTGGATTAAAATATATTTTTCATTCTTTTCCTTGTAAAGTTCCTCAAAAATGTTTTAAAGATTTGAATTTTATAGTTAGGAAGTTTTTATGAAAAGATAAAATGGTAAGAGTGTCTTTACAATAATTAATATGAATGGGAAGGTCTACAACTTCTAATTTTTCTAAATTTTTATAATGCAGCACAATTAAAGTTTATTAACAGAATGTTTGATTTGGAAAATTGATTGATTTGGGAAGATAATGAATTAAATTGAATTAATGAGAATAAGAGATCAATTTATATATTAATGGAATTTAAAACTGTTGTGTAAGTATAATTCACTGATTTTGACACATTTGATGGAAATTTGGAATAGGATAAATGAAGAAATAGGTACATGTGATAAAGTTTCTAGGAAGACATCTTTGTATCAGAATAAACTTTTTCCCTTTATAGTTAATAATCAATTTTTGAAGATATGGGATGAAAAAGGAATTAAAACTGTACAGGTTTGTTATGAGGCAGGTTATTTTATTTCTTTTCAAAGAATGGAGAAATATAAAGTACCATCAAATACTCTTTTTTGCTATTATCAAGTTAGAGCTTTGTTATTGGATTGTTTTGGCAATACTTTGAGGTTACTTATATAGACTAAATTTGATATTTTAATCATGGAAGAAAAAAAAATATCTGAAATGTATGCATTATTACAGAATAAAATGGCTAAACTCGATTTACAAAAATCTAGGTTAAAATGGGAAAAAGATTTAGGAATATAAATTACTCAAGAGGATTGGAGAAATTTGAGCA
Source organism: Narcine bancroftii (assembly GCF_036971445.1). Lineage (NCBI taxonomy): Eukaryota > Metazoa > Chordata > Chondrichthyes > Torpediniformes > Narcinidae > Narcine > Narcine bancroftii. The sequence goes on along the minus strand of NC_091472.1, from coordinate 94,090,357 downwards.
AAGACAAAAATTGTGAATGTAAGATATAGATTAGTGCATTCTTATTTTATACATCAATTATATTTGACTCCTGAGAAATTGAAAAGATATAATTTACTTTCCACAGTTTTACGTTTTAGATGTCAGAAAGAAATAGGAACTTTTTTACATTCTACATGGCGTTGTGATGAGGTAAAATCTTTTTGGATGCGATTTAAGGTACTTTTAAAATATATTCTCAAAGTTAAACTCCCAGTGGACCTATCAATATTTTTGTTAAGTAATATCAAAAAGATTTGTTTCGAATTAAGATTCGATAAATTTCAAAAAGCATTTTTGAAATTAGCATTAGTAGTAGCGAGACTATGTATTGCAATTACTTGGAAAAATGATATAGATTTGAATTTACATAGATGACATATGGAATTGATATCTTGTATACCATTGGTAAAAATAACACACAATTTATGAGATAATTATCTTTTTTATCTGAAAGTTTGGAGCCTTTATTTGGATTATATGGGCTTAAAATTTTGAATACTTCACCCTTGTTGTGGTGGAAGTACCTCAGTCCACAGTAATTGTCTGTGTTATTGTAGTTTACATCTTTTTTCCTTTCTTCCCTTTTTTAGAGGGGGATAGATAGTTGGTAGTTTAGGGGTGGAATTAGGTAAGGGTATGCAAGAGGGGAGGGTTATAGTGATAAAGTTTTTTTGAGTTATATACCATGTATATTTACTAACATTATATGTTATGTATTAATTGTTTTATTAACTATGTAATATGATTTTTAAATTTTAAATAAAATATTTAAAAACATGTTTTTGTGATTTCCTGTCGTATTTTAAGTCTACTAGAATATTGCCAACAAAGTAAGCTGTTTTTGGTCAGTCAAAGCATGCTTGGGCATGCTCTCAGCGCAGGTGCTATGCAAATGTTGTCTTAGGCCAGGGCATGCTTAGTCGGGATAAATGCAGACGGGCTATAAACCCAGCTCACATTAACCCAGTTCAGAGGCTGTGCATTACAATGCTATAGATTGAATATGTGTTGATGCACATGTTCTTCAAGCAATAGCATAGTGAGTGTACTTAACAATAGCATTTATTGTTTTCAGGAACATTCAATACAGCAGAAATGTCTCGTCAATGTCACAACAGCTGCCATAAATTCTGTTACATTTGTGGCGAATATATGCTTAAGGCTAAATTCAATAAATGTTAATTTAATGTTTCTCCAATTTTCTATGTGGTACTGAAAATTGGAAATTATCTTTGTACTCAGCTTGAAGTTGTCTATCTTAATCCTCTTTTTTTTTCAGGAAGTAAATCTTTTGAAAAAAAAATTGTTGTCCAGTGTTATATTTCTGACTTCTCTAATCTCTAAATTGCCTTTTAGTTACCTCCCCATTATTGCTTTTGAGTAAAGAGCATGTCCTTTTCTTTAATTTTACCTTTGTCTCTTTATTCTTCTTTATAACATTATTGACTGATTTCCTTTTTGATACAGTGCATATTTTTCTTGAATTCTGTTAATAACCAATAGAAGGTCATGAAAATCAAGGAGCAAATTCTAAACCTGAGGCATTTCACAGTCATGGCCAATAATGGTAGAAGAATTAAAATTGGGGATGCACAAAGTCCAGAGTTGGAATTCTCAGAGCAGGACTGGAGAAAATAAGGAATAATAGACAGGGTGAGGCTGGGAGGGCAATTGCGATGACCATGAGGTTTTAAAATTGAGGTGTTGCTGGAGCAGTAGTAAAATCAGTTAATTGAGTGTAATGGTAATAGGTGAACTTTATTTGGGGTGAGCTGGGCTATGAACTGCAAAACTTTTGGTTGTTTCAAATTTAATGATGGTGCAGAGCAGGAGGCTGATCAGCATGGCAAACATATCAGCAGATGCTTTTGTCGGTGTAATAATCTTACAAACTATTCTAACGTGGGCAAAGAACTCAGTTTTTTTGATAATGTTGAGAAGTATTTTCTTGGTATACGAGATACAGCATGTCTCCAAATGATTTGCAGTACCAATGATTCGGGTCTTTTGGTTGCCTTTTACCTTCCCGTGGATGCTGCTTAACCTGCTGAGTTTTTGTGTACTGGGCTTGACCTCAGCATCTGCAGATTTTCTTGTTTATCGCCAAATCATTTAATCATCTTTATAAGTTTTGAAAATTATTTTCTTTTTTGATAAATGATGACTTGGAAGTGCCGAAAACTTTAGCCACCTTTAAGAGATGTTTTCCTTTCTGTGATTACTTATACATTTTCAATACAATGTACTCTTGATTTACGATGTGTCTCAGTGATTTGACATGGGTTTCTGAAAATTAATGTGGCATTTAAAGCCATTAATTTTTCTCTCAACAAATTTCAGCAGCGCTTCAAAGTTCTTGTTACATTCAGTCTGATTTTTGTCATAATTCATAATATTATCCACATCACATATCACACAGCACACTTGTACTTGCAACAAACTCTTTCAGAAACATTCTGCTCCAGATGAATTACAAATTGGAGTCTTGAAAAACCTTCCAGAAAAGCATTCTAGAAAGTTCAGCATCCCAGCAGGAACATGCATTTATACTGGCACCTCTCTCCTGCAGAAAGGCATCTCTGAATGCTTAACAGCACCATGGAAAGGAAGGTCAAGTGGGGAAGCCAAATTGAGTATCTGGGGTTTTGATGAACGGGAATGATTCAGTTTTTAGAGGTCAGAAGTATAAGGAGAAGGGGGAGAAAAAGGAAAGATAAACCTAGAAGTGGTCACTGATAATGGAAGGAAATGAATAATAGGTGAAGGAAACTTGAGCATCAGAATGGTGCATATATGGAGCCCTAACAGTGGAGATCACACAGGTAGAACAACAAGGCCATTACATATTATAGGTAAAGAAACAATTTTTTCAGGAAGAGGAAAATAGTCAGCTACAATCTTCATTCTGGGATTGAAAGAAGCAAAATACATAGTTCTATACCATGATTCTTCATTGCTAAACACAACAATATGCTCATCTGCCCTGCACCCCCCACCTCTAGACGCAACAAACAGAGTCTCCCTTGTCCTCACCTACTACCCCATCGGCCTCCACAACCAACACATTATTCTCCGGAATTTATGGCACTTACAACAGGATCCCACTACCAAACACATCTTCCCCTCTTTGTCTTCTGTAGGGACTGCGCCCTCTGTGACTCCCTCGTGCACTCATCCCTCCCCATCAATCTCACCCCCCCCCACCCCTAGCACTTCCCCCCCTTACCATGGTCCAGGACCCAAACTTCACTTGTCTATCTACAAGTCTGATGCATCTGGTGGCCTTCTTTACATCAGAGAAAGACTGGCCACAGATTGGGAGATCACTTTTCTGAGCACCTTCACTCTGTCCGCAACAGTGACAGAGACTTCCCAGTAGCCAACCATTTCAGTTCTGCATCACATGTCTATTAATGGCCTTATGTACTATCCCAACAAGGTCACAAGCAAATTGGAGGAACAACATTTTATTTTTCATCTGGGAATTCTCCAGTCAGATGGCATTAACATTGACTTTTCTGGTTTCTGCTCACCTGCTCTCCTCTTCTCTTCCCCCTTCCCTTCCCCTTTCTAGTTCTCCTCCCTCTCTTCACCCAGCCATCCCCTACTTCCCTTCTCCACCTATCACCTCCTGCCTTTGCAGCTACTCTTTTGCTTGGATCCCCGCCAACATTTTTCCATACCTTGATGAAGGGTTCAAGCCCGAAACATCGGTTATGTATTTTTACCTTTGCTATACAAAGGAAACTGTTTGACCTGCTGAATTTCTCAGCATTATGTGTTTTTACTTCAACCACGGTGTCTACAGATTTTTGTGTTTATTTAACTATATTTATTTATGGTAATTTATGGTTCACTGAAATAATGTTTAGATCAGTAAAATGCCATTGATTAGAGAAAAAGAGTTTGCCAATAGGAAATAGAAAGTTGAATTAGAAAGAGAAAAGTGGAACCTGTGGGTTTTAACTGAAGAGAATGATAGCTCCCTTAGCATTGAGAGAGGACTAAAAATGGTTGGATGTTCAAGCCTGGAGTTAGTTTGAAGGGTGCAGTGAAGTGGGATTCACTGGTAGGATGTTGTGCTGATGGCTGACCCTGCCTCCTGGCTCCACCCCCATCTACTCTCTTATAACCCTGATTTCCCACCTAAACCCAGAACCCTTCTGAAGACTACTATGAGACCCTACTCTTAGTTAAAAGCTAATAAAAGCATTTGTTCTCCATCCAGTTGTGAGAGCTTGTATTTACATGACAAAAGGTCTCATGAAAAGTAACATCAGTAAAAGGAACAGCATCCCAGAATGGGGTGGAGTAAAGCACAAAAGTCTGCAGACATTGTGATTGTAGTAAACACAGAAATGTTGAAGGAACTCAGCAAGTCTCACAGCATCTGATGTTTCAAGGCTGAGCTTTTCTTCAAGGTATGAGCAGAAAACAGGCAGGTGCCTGAATAAAAAGGCTGGGGAAGAAGGGAGGAAAAGGCGGGGTTAGGGGGAATAGAGCACAGGCCAACAAAAGTGAAGGGATAATTGGACGATTAGGAGGACAGGAAAAGACAGGATGGAGTGGTTCTGTGAATGCAGGAGAAAGGAGACAGAGGAAAAGGGAAGGAGAGAGAGAGACAGACAGAGATAGAAGAAAAAATAGAGGAAGGGGAGAGAGAGAAGGGGAGGTGATGCTAACAAAAACCAGAGAAGTCGATGTTAATGCCATCCAGTTGGTGGGGGGGTGGGAGGGGGGTGTCCAGACGAAATATGAGGTGTTGATCCTCCAATTTGTAGTTGCTGTTAGTCTGGCAGTGCATGAGACCATGGACAGACATGTCGGCATGGGAATGAGGTGGGGAATTTAAATGGGTTTCCACTGGGAGATTGCTGCTATTGCAGAGGACGGAGTGAAGGAGCTGAACAAAGTGATTTCCCAGTCTGCGACCAGTTTCTTTGATGTAGAAGAGGCCATAACGGGAGCTCTGGATGCAGTCGATGACCACTGCAGATTCACAAATGAATCTTCAGTTAAAAGGTGTGTTTGGAGCCCTGAATGGTGGTGAGAAGGTGTAAGTGCAAATGAAGCACCTCCTGTGGTCACAGGGGAAGGTGCTAAGGGAGCAATTGGTGAGAATGGAGGAGTGGAAGAGGAGTCATGGAGGGAACGATCCCTCTGGAAGGCAGAAAGGAGAGGAGAGGGAAAGGTGTGTCTGGACGTGATATCATGTACTCGGTGATGGACTCAACCAGTCCCCCTCCAGGATTGGAGCTCCAGCTGGAAAGAATATAGCAGCACAAGAGAAGAAAGCAAGGGTAGGGGGGAAGAATTAGGAGTCAAATGCACAGAGATCTGGAACAAATTCAGTTAACAGGTTTTAGATAAAATTTGCTGGTGGAATGCACAAAAGCACTGAATAACCAAAAGAAATTCTAACTTTTAAATTCAACGGACAATCAAGGTGATAATTATTAAAGCATTAGAGGCCATCTAGGAATACTTTGAAATGCAATAAGACCTTAAGTGTGTGACAGCAATAAAATGGAAGTCAACTTTAAAAAAAATCTGCTTGGAAATGTACTTGCTTGTTAACTTCTCTCATTAATGCTCTGTGACTTATTCCTGGATTTCTAGGCATCTCTATTGAACTAGCCGGCAAAATGTCAAAAGGCTGAACCTTCTGTTGAAAGCAGCCCTATTCAGATCTGCTGGCTTTTATTTAGTAAATGTAGCAGCTTTAGAATTCCAAGAGGACAGAAAAGTCCCAAGCATCTGTTCAGTTGATTTCCATTCAAGGACTCTAATAGATCAGGGTAGAAGACCTGATCTCCAGCGATGGTGATGGTGCAAGTTGGTGGCAACGTCTATCACCCAACTGCAGCTGCCTTCGAGCTGCTCCAATGGACTCCTAATACTAGATCTGCTGCTCAAATGGCAGCAATCCCATTCAAAATCACTTGTTTCTACTTGGACTCCAAAGCCAAGGATGATTTCTCAAGGCTTGCCTTCCAAATTGCTTGTTGTACCTACATGTTAACTTACAGTGATTCATGTACAGAGATGTCCAGGCCCCAAAGAACAACAAATTTCATTATCACAACATTTAAAATACATTTTGCTTTTCTATTTCTTCCACATAACTGGATGACCTCACATTATTCTATACTAATTTCCATTGTGGAGATTCAGTCACTGACAATTATACAGGACAGAGATCAATTAGATTTTGGATATTGAATGAATCAAAGGATATGGGATTAGTAGAGGAAAATGGCACAATTATTTGCCACAATCTTATTGAATGGCAGAACAGGTGCAAGGGAATAAATGGCCTTCAGCTTCTTTTTCTTATGTTATGTTCTCTGATGGAAGTATCACTGAAGAAGTCATTGTCAAGACAGAACAGGCCAGGAACAAGCCCTTTTGGGTTATTATGTCCGTACCAAACACAATATCAATCAAATTATTTCTATGTCCCTGAATTTGGTCTATATGTGCTTGTTCATTTGTATGCCTAAATACCTTTTAAAAGTTACTAACGTATTTCTTTCTACAGTTTCCCCTGCTAGCGTATCTGCTTCTCCCACTGCCCCTGGTAGTGTATCTGCTTCTATAATTTCCCCTAGTATTGAATCAGCTTCTATAACCTCCCCTTGCAGCATTTCTGCTTCTGCCACTTTCCTTAGTATCATATCTGCCTCTATCCTCAGCTGGCAGTGTATCTGCTTCTGACACCTCTACTGATAGCATCTTAGCTTCTACCACCTCCCCTAGCAGTGTATCCACTTCTAAAATCTCCCCCAGCTGTGTATCTGCTTCTACAACTTTGTGGTAGCACAGTTAGCATAGCAGTTAGCATAACACTGTTATAGCAGCAGCGACCAGAGTATGAGTCCAGAACTGTCTGTAAGGAATTTGTATGTTCTGCCTGTGACTGCATGGGTTTCCTCTGACTGTTCAAAAACATACCAGGGGTAATAGGCCAAATGGATGTAATTGGGTGGCACGGTCTCATGGGCTGAAAAGGTCTGACTCCGTGCTGTATTGTGACAGAGTATTTAAAGGTGGTTTGGGAGGAATTGCTAGAGCAACTTGCACACACACATTTTAAAATACAGAATATTTGCAGGACTTTTCCAGAGTGCTTTTTGCAAGAAGCAACAAAGTATCAACATACAGATTGCCTGGGAGAGTGTGTGATTTTTTCAGGCAGGCAGAACAGTTTTGCTCTCAGCCAGGGAGGGAGTGAAACAGAGAGGAGAGACACAGAAATCAGTTCCAGAAGGACAAAGCTGGCAAACGTTTGGAAAGCTGTCTTCTCCTTTGAGAAGACCCGAAAGAAAGAAGGATCACCTGGAGAACCCTGAAGGGGGCAAGTTTCATTAGCAAGACTGATCGGAAAGGAATCAGGTGTGGATGTCCTGGAACAGAAGGAATCTCTGAAAACCAGCAAGAACCCTCCTGAGTGGTAACCATTTGCCTGCTAAAACACCAAAGTCTGATGAACTTTGTTAATGCTAACTTCTGTGCACAATATAAGAATTGCCTGCAACCAGTGAGATTGGACTGTGATCCAAACAACTTTTCTAATCTTAAATGTACATTACACACACCGGTGCTTAGTATTAGAGGGGGGATTAAGTAGGTTAGGTAGGTTAAGTAATAAGTTAAAGTTTAATTTTGTTTTCTTGTTCAATTATAATTAAGAACTACTTGTGTTTAAGTAACCCTGTGTTGTGGTGCATATCTATTGCTGCTGGTTTTTGGGGTCCTCTGGACTCCGTAACATTTTGTCTAAATTTAACTTCTTCCGCCTCTCTTGGCAGCCACCTTACAATTTCTACATTAAAAAAAAACTTGCCTTGCACATCTTTAAATTGATACCTTCCCATCTTATACCTGTGCCCTCATTTTACATTTCAACCCTGAGCAAAAATTTAACTTCTAAAGATACGAGTTAAGAATAGGAATTTTGCAATACGCAAAAGTGTCGGAGAAACTCAGCAGGTCAGCAAGTTAAAATTTCAGACCTGAGCATCAGGAAAGGCAGAATCTTTGCCTTAATTATTCCTGTATTTGTAAATGATTAAACCAGCTTAAGTTTATGAAAAAAGATTCAGAGACTCATTTAAGGACTCTTAACTTTTCAAATTATTTATTACATTGTTTACATTTCTCTCTTTTGTATGCGATTTCATGTATGTATTCTGACAATAAATTTAAACTTTGAGTATATCATACCAAAGCCGCAAAAGAGCCCAGAAGTTGAATATAAACCAAAAAGTAACCTGCTAGGAATGGATAAACTTTAAAAAAAATAGTTTTCCCTGACTGCTTGTACAATGATAGAAGAGTAAATATACAGATGTTGAGTTTGGATGTGGAGAAGGTTACATTCACCAGCTTTCCATTTCTCCTTAACATTTCCTGAACATCCGAGTAGGTGGCACCATGGGTATAGAAGAAGTGATGATAATCAGGTGAAGTGGCCTCAGGTCCATACTTCTGACTGTCGAGGCCCTGCAATTCAGGGTTAAATCTAAACAAGGCATATTATTATGAACTCTCCAACAATTACTTGGATAAAATTGCTCTGTTATTTATGAGGGAAGCTAACAATACTCATCTGTGTATACAGTTGTGGAATGGTAAAGACATGACAGCAATGCTTTCAATTACTAATGAATAGCTTCATAATGCCAGCCAGATACCATAAAGAATGGAGTCTTGCTTTTGGTTCTTTAGACTTTAATTGGCAAAACATTTCTGCACAATGTTATTCAGAATTCACAACCTTTTGCACGTACAAGGTTATAAGGGAAGTAACCTGTCCAACAAAGACCTGCCAAGTGATGATCATATTCATAAATAAAGAACTTCAGTTTATTTTATTATGATAACTGATTGAGCACACCAAACATATAAGTTGCATAAGAATTTCAAGGATAACTTGAAATTCTGCCACATAGCTGTTGAATGTTTTATGATTTTATTTGATATTTAGATAGCATTGAATTGGTATGGCAACTCTCGTCTTTCCTTAATGTAGAAATGGCTGTGAGCCAGGCTGCCAATTAAAAGTGAATCTGTCTTCCTTACAAACTTGTCTTTGGGACAGTCATTCATGTTCTGACAACAGATTTGAAGGAGTTCTTATTTATGCTTCATTACTTTATGATTGAAAGAGAATTGTCCATCATTGCTGATGCACATTGCTCACTCTCAGTCCAATGGTTTTCAAATAATCAATCAGTTTAAGCTACTGAAATTTATCATAATTTTCTACACATTTTATCTCATGTCACTGTGCTTTTATCATATTTTGCTCTCTGCCCCCTTTCTGCTGGAAGAGTTACTGGACTTCAATGCTCAACAGATAACACAGACAAAATCAAATGAAATAAGCAACAATAGAACTATCTTTTTTAAACAGTAGGACTTGAGGAGTTAATAGAAAAGAACCTTTCTTGCTGTCCGTATAGAATTTCCAAGGGCACAAGGATACTCGAAGTCTGAACTAGACATAGTATTTATATTAATTGTGAGAAGGTTTGCTTTGCTTAATATATTTTTCCATTTCACAGGTGATGCACCATTAATTACCACAAAAGACTGAGGTTGTGAAACTGATAGACTGGATCAGCAACGAACCTCATTGACTGATCATGGCAGGAAGAGTGGGGAGCATCAAGGGGTAATGGGTAGGTCTTGGGAGGCATGTCCAGCCGGCAGTAGCCAATCATAGTATAACAGTAGTTTACTACATTCACCCTCCTTTATAAGAGTCCTGTGGGGTGAGAGAGAAGAAAAAAAGGAACAAAGCAAATCTATACACATATATATATTAAACAGGTCAAGTCTGTCAGAGGGTCTCCTCTGCCACAGCGAACAACATGGTAATGGTTGGGGGGCTGCTGTGGCACCTTGTGTGGCTGGTCTGTCATCTCCAGTTACAGTTTGTTGGGGAAGGGGACAGGTGAAGGGAGGAGGGAGTGTGGTGCTGGCACATCATGGGTGACAACAGTTGCTGGGGGTAGAGAGTGGTCAGCAGCGGGTTCAGGGATCCCCAAGGTGACAGAGGGGGAGGGTGTTTGTTGGTGGTTGATTGCGTTCAGAGGGTGCCTGATGGTGCCAAATCCTGGATGGACACCGTGTCTGTGTGCCCATCGGGGAAGGGCTGCAATGGCATACTGGGGATTTGCATGGAGGAGGTGGACCCTCTCATCAAATGGGTCCATCTCCGATTGTCTGGTGTGCTTCCAAAGCAGGACTGGTCCCAGGGAGGACAGCCAGGCAGGCAGCCTAGTCCCAGACATAGACTTCCTTGAGAAGACAAAAATACATTCATGAGGCATATTGTTAGTGGCTGTACATAAGAGTGACTGTACGGAGTGGAGTGCATCTGGGAGGACTCCTAGCCAGTGGGAGACAGGGAGGCTCCATAACCTCAAGGCCAGGAGGATGGCGTTCTCCCTTTCCACCTGGCCAGTCTCTCTGGGATTGTAGCTGGTGGTCCTGCTCGTGGCAATACCCCTGGGCAGCAGGTACTGCTGCAGCTCATCACTCATGAATGAGAAACCCCCGGTCGCAGTGGATGAAGTGAGGGTACCCAAAGAGCATGTAGATATTGCGGGGGGTGGGGGCATTGATGATTGTAGCTGTGGTCATATCTAGGCAGGGGATGAAGGGAATAATCATCAATGATGGTGAGGAAGTATACATTCTGCACTGCATGCAGACCTGGCAGTTTTTGGTTATTGTTCAGACTTCCTCAGTGGAGTATGGTAGGTTCCATGCTTTAAAGAAGTAGAGGAATCTAGTCACTCCGGGTGGCAGCGGTTGTTGTGGAGGGTCTGCAATTTGTCCACCTGGATATTAGCACGGTCCTGGGAGAGAGGGCGTCCAGGGCCTCATTAAGCTTGCTAGGTCTGTACAGGATATCGTAGTTAGAGATGGACAGTTCAATTGCCTAACGATTTTATCATTCTTGATTTTGCCTCTCTGTTTGATGTTGAACATGAAGGTGTCTTCCTGCTGGTCGTGAGGTGGGTGAAATGTTTGGCAGCGTGGTAGTGCCTCCAGTGTCATACCACCTCCACGATGGCCTGGCCTCCTTTTTGACTGAGGAGTGGCAGATTTCAGGGCCTTGGAGGGTACGTGAGAAGAAGGTGATGGGTCTGTCCACTTGGTTGAGTGTAGCAGTCAGGGCGAAGTCAGACACATCACTCTCCACCTGGAAAGGTGTGGTCTCGTCTACAGATTGCATCACTGCCTTGGTGATGTTATCCTTGATAAGTCGAAGGCCGCGCGGGCCTCTGTTGACGGGGGAAAAGAAGTGGCTTTGACTAGCAGGATAGCCTTGTCTGCATAGTTGGGGACCCATTGAAAATAGTATGAGAAAAAGCCCAGCCATCTCTTCAAGTCTTTGAGGGTGTGGGGGAGGGGGAGCTCCAGTCAAGGGCGCATGCAGTCGGGATCGGGGCCATTGATGCCATTTTCAATTACACAGCTGAGAATGGCTAATCAGGTTGTCCAAAACACACACTTCTCTTTGTTAAAAGTAAGGTTCAAGAGCTTTGCAGCCCAGAGGAGGAATTTTTGAAGGTTTGCATCTTGGTCCTGCAGGTCGTGGTCACATTGCCAAGATATGGAAAAGTGGCCTGCAGTTTAAAGTGGTCCACCATGCAGTCCATCTCCCACTGGAAATTAGAGACCCTATTGGTGATGCCGAAGGGGACCCAGAGGAAGTGGCAGAGACAGCCATTCGTCTCGAATGCAGTATCCTGGCAGTCCTTCAGGTGGTTTGACCACTGGTGATCATGGAGAATACCCAATATTGTGCAATCTGGTTAACCATATCGGATATGCAGGGGAAGCGGTATGCATCGAGCTGCATGTACTAATTGATAGTATGACCATCATGTTCTTCACCCCCATCCTTTATTATGACCACCTGGGATCTCCGGGTACTATTGCTATCCTCAATGATGTCTTCGCCCAACAAATGTTGCACCTCCCACTTGGTAAATGCTCTGTCTGCGGTGGAGTATCACCTGCTTCTAGTGGCCACCGGCTTGCAATTAGGGGTGAGGTTCACGAACAGTGGTAGAGGGCCATCTAGAAACTGTTCATTGTAAACAGTAAGGGGGGGATGGGGCCCATTGAACTCAATGTAATGCTCTTAAGTTGGCATTGGAAGCCCAGCCCTGGTAGCAAGGGAGCACAGAGCTGTGGCATGATAAGAAATCTGAAGGGTTTGTCAACTATGCCTCCAATGGTCAAAGTCACTGTACAGGACTCATGGATGTCTACCTTATGGGATTTGGATGTGAATGATATCTTATAGTTGACGGGCTGCACTTCGAACGATAGGCATTTAGCAGTATCAGGGTGGATAAAGCTTTCTGTACTCCCGCTAACAAACAAACAGTTCATTACGTGCCCGTTTACCTGGATGTCCATCATGGACCTGGCCCTCTTGGTTCAGGGTGATGGCGGCCAGTATGGACTCATTGTCCGAGTCCATTGAGGGCCTAAGTTCCCAAGATGACTGTTATCGCTGTTCCCCCGCAGTGCTGCAAGCCTGAGAAGATAGCACCGGCCGAGCAGTCTAAAATAGTGGCTCCCATGACTCGCATGTGGCATCACTGCTCTGCGGAAAGAATGCCACCAATTGTGCTGCCCGGGGTGGTGGCTGTCCACACAAGGCGCTGCTAGGTTTAACTGGCAGACTTTTGTGTAATGTCCTCTTTTCCCACATCTAGAACATACCACCTCCTTGGCAGGCAGCATTTTGTTCAGGTGTTTGCCCTGCCCTTAGAAGTAACATTTGGGCTGGTCATCCACCAAGGCAGCCGAGGTCAGGTCACTAGAGGTTTGCGATGATAACTGCGACCATTCGCTCACACCACAAGATGGTCCCCCGACCCAAGATAGTGGCACCAGCGGCAGCCAAGAGGTGGCCAAGTAGTCGTCCGAACTTTGGAGGGCCACCTACAGCATCTCTATTAATTCAACCGCTCTTTGCAGGCTGTGTACCTTCTGCTCCAGGAGTCGCTATCCTATGTATCTGGACCAGATACTGGCCACATAGGTGTCCCAGATGAGGTCCTCCATGTTCTGGGCAACCATCACAGCTTTGCAGTTGCACACACTGCAGAGGGCCCGTAGGTACTCGGCGCTTGACTCTCTGGGTTATTGCTTCCTGGTGGCCAGAAGATGCCATGCACAGACCTTTTTCACCCTTTAGCGATATTGGACCTTCAGTGTGCCCATGGCATTGTTGATCATTGGGAAGACCAGAGAAGATTAGTTTCAGTTTCAGTCTGTCCTTGTCCATGTTAACAACGTTTGTGGTTGCCGTCAGGAAATCATCAAAACAACGTAGCCAAAGTTTAAACATGTTTGGGGCATCAGAGGATTGAGGGTCTATGTTGAGCCTCTCTAGTTTCAGGTATTGCTCCATTTTCGTTGAAAAATATAGTCAATAAAACTGATGCATCATCAAATACCACAAAAGACTAAGGTTGTGAAACTGATAGGATTTTATTGACTATAGAGTGTAGCAGATCATGACAGGGTGAATGCGGAGCATGCAAAGGGGTAATGGGTAGGATCAGTCATGGGTGGCATGTCCAGCTGGCAGTAGCCAATTACAGTATAACAGTGGTTTACCACAACAGATATCAATTATCTCACCACAAGCATGGTCTCTGTCCAGCATGACAAATTCAACCCTAATGCAGGCTCTTGGAAGCTATTAGATCTCTCTTGCTCTTCATTTTCTAAATATGTATGTATTTATTTTAAATTATGTATATTATGAACTCAATATAATGTGTGTGTGTGTGTGTGCACTATGGTCCAGAGAATTGTGTTTTGTTGGGTTGTGTGTGAACAGTCCGATGATAATAAACTTGAACTTGAGGTAGATGTGCATAATTGTTGAAAGTGGCAGGGCAGGATAAAAATGCAGTAAAATAAGCTATGAGGATGTTGGGTTTTAAAAAACATAGACGAGGAGGACGTGATGAGCCTTCATAAAACACTGGTTCCAATGCAGCTGGATTACTGTGTCCAATTCTGATAAGATTTGGAGAGAGCGCAAAAGAGATTACTAAAAAGATTTCAGGGATGAGAATCAGTAGCCACAGAGCTGTTTGCCTTGGAACTGAGAAAGTTGCAAGGACATCTGATAAAGGATTTAAAATCATTAAGAGGATTGTCAGAGCAGATAGAGATATAGTGTTCCCCTTGGCAGAGTGGCCAATTAGAGACTAAGGGTAACAAAATTAACTTGAGAAAAAACATTATTATACATCAAGTGGTTGGAGTCTGGAATGCACTGCAGGGAGCTAAGTTCATTTGTTGTGTTCAAGTATCTGAAAGGAAGACATTTATCGGGTTTAAAGAAAAGGTTGTTGGAATGAGACCATCTCTTGTAGAGTCAGGGTGAACTCAGCTGGCTGAACACCCACTTTCTACTGCTCAATTAGTGAGGCAAATGAGATTCTCTACAAGGAGAAGCAGCTTTATCCCCTTGCTTGAGACATGTTGGAAATATAAGCACATAAGAGTTTGCAAAGCTCCAAAAGTTTCCCACTGGGGTGGGGAAGAGGGAAGGAGTGCCTGCTGTTGATAACACACACATTATCTTTGTGTTTCATTTGAACTCAACTAATTTCCATCGTGTGCAACTCATATATGACCAGTCATGCCATCATGCAGACCATAGCCTGTTTTCTTGGAAGCACTTGCAGTATCTTTCACTCTCCCCTTTGCCTCTGTATCATCCGCATTTGAGCTATTTCAGATCAAGTCAAAGAAAAGTCAAAAGTTTTCCAGGATTATCCTTTCATGATGTAGCTGAGGGCTCAGGCCTGGAACCCATGCACATGTATACCATATGCCTACAATAATAGATATGTTGCCTCAAAGAACATTATCAATCATATCAATGATAATTCTTCTACTATTTTAACCATTCGAGAGGATCCTGCAAGCTTCTGCTGTGGATGTTTAAATTTATGGTTGAACATTCTGCATTCTTATTATAATTAGGCATCAGCTGAGTACCTGAGCATTTGGAAGCAAGAAAGTAGAGAAGAATAAGTGGGAAGAATTCAAGGAAAAAAAGTTAAACAGGAAGATGAAAAAGAAACTTTAGCCATTCCTCTCCCCTTCAGTGATTAAATAATTAATGATGGCAGTCATTTCAACATACCCACACATTCACTAACAGTTCTCAAGCTCTTTCCCTGTCCACTTTCACTGATCACTACACCTTTCTCTCAAAAAAACAAAAAAAAATGAACATAAATGCACATTGTAACCAGCCATACATTTGATCATGGAATATTTACAGAAAAGTAATCTAATAACCCATTTTGGTGCATTCTGCAAGGTTTTTCCTTCCTTTGGCAATGCTGATAGGCAAGGTCAGTGGATGTTGAATGCAGATACACGTATGCCAGCATTGCAAGAGAGGAGAACATGTTTGTAATTCATGGAGCATTTGCCACTTTCTCCAGGAGGTTCTTCTGTAAATTAATTGATTTCTTGGCTATATCCCCTTGGAATAGTGATAGTAGGAGTTTCAATTTGGAAGAGAGCAATCTGGACTTTCACTGCAACAAAAACCTTGAAAGAAAGCTATCTGTGCTGCAATGAAAGTTGACTCATTGTAAATTAGTAAGTTCTAAATGTGCTGATGGTGCTGTGTGCTCAGTGCAAAGTGCCATCCTTCATAACCCTGAACGTGGGTTTCCTTACAAGCTTCCCAGTGCACCATGTATTTGGTTACGTACACCCATCTACTTTCTTCTGTAGTCCAACTCATTCATATCTTCATCTGATTATTCTGCAATTTAACTAGTTTATGACATTGACTTCTGCCAAATGCTAACCAAGAGGATGAGTACCAATTTTACAGTCAAGTGGTGAATGATGAAAATTGTTGATAGGCGGATGATAGGAACTGAATGAATTGAGCTGCATATATGACTAATACATTTGGTAAGATATATTATTCAAAAATGAATTCATTATACATTTTTTCTCGTAACACATTGATATTCTTGAAGAATCAAACATACCATGAAGACCTTTAACAAAAGTGAAGCTTTGTCTCTCATACTGCTTCAAAAATCATATTTATTTTGGCAAAAATGTTCAACATTTTCAGCCATAATATACCTCTCCTTTAAGGGTTACACACTTTAAGTTATACCTGTCAATCATATTACTCAACCCTCTGCTAATGCAGCTAATAAAATAGCATCACCTCTGACTGCGATCACCAATCAATTAAATGAGCGGGCATCACCAATTTAACACACTACTATGACAGTGCACATAACTGAAGTGGCGGACCAACCCCACTTGTTATGCACGGTCAGCAGGGCAACCGCAGCAAAGATGGCATCGCGGGTCCTTCTCTTCCAATACAGACCGGAAGTATGCTTACGTGAATGATGTAAGTTTCAGGATGCAAGGGGCAGGCTTCAGATGGCCTTAAAGGCTGCAGCGCAAACTTCAAAGTAAATCAGTTGTGCTGAAGGAGCTCACGGCCTGCTGTTTCAGTTCTTTCGCTGTACTCCTGCACAACCTGCTACACTACCAACAATTTCATAAATGGGCTCAGGTGAGTTGTGCTCCAGGATTTTCACTCCAGTTTTGAGAAATTGATCAATGTCTAAATTTTGCTTTTTATTGACAGCCGTGTCTATTTCTGTCTTCTGCCTCCAATTCAAAGACTTTATATACCTTGTGATAGTTCAGCTTAAAATATAGTGCAGAAACTCAAGTTAAATCTCAGGACAAAACTTTGAATGAGTAAGGGATAAAATCATAAACCACAATTTGTGATTTTTACCAGCTCCCCTGATTCAGACACCTAGTGCACAAATTTGAGTCTGACCCACAGAGTATTCACTGCGTGAAACTAATTGTCATTGAGGCAGAAGGGAGAACATGAACTGTAAGTATGGTAGAGATAATGAGTTCTCTTGTATATGAACACACATGGATATGAAGCAGTGAAGTCAGATTAACTAGTTATAAAGGACACAACTAAGACCATAATGTATCCTTTGACCCAAATGCTTTTTTTTAAAAAAAACTTTATTTATTTGTTCAAAAAACAAATAATAAATGACATATACAGCAATTAAACATGAACATTTTTTAATATATATAAAAAAAAGAAAAGATTCCCCCCCTTCAGCTAACTCTCCTAAGGAGAGCTGCAAAAAAGAAAAAAAGAAAGAATATTAAAAAAAAGTTAAATATACTTATTAAAATCTAATCAATATAAATTGTAATGTAAATATTCTGAGTATAACAACCACATTAATAAAAAAATTATAATTATCATGTGAAACGTATGTATTTTTTCCATTATTAAACAATATTTCATCTCATTATGCCATCTATTAATATCAATCATATTTGTATCTTTCCACGTACTAGCACTACATTTTTTCGCTACAGATAAAGCTAAATATACAAAGCAAGCTGAAACTTATCTAATCCCAAGCCTTTCAGAGGTTGCAAACCACCCAATAAAAATACTGTTGGATCTAAAACTATTTTAATCTTATACAGATATTCTAAAAACGATTGAATTTTCTTCCAAAAAGATTGTATATGTATACATGACCAAACAGCATGAAAAAAAGTTCCACATCTAAAACACAAATCTGTTTCATTAAAACAATATATTTTTAAATTTTTCATGTGTCAAATATAATTGATGTAAAAAATTGTAATTAATCATTGCATAATGTGCATTTATCAACCTAGTTACACTATCATAACAAATATCTAACCAATCCTCTTCAGAAAAAGTAAAACCAATATCCATTTCCCATTTAATTTTAGATCTATCCCAACCCTTTTTATCCATACCATCCTGTAAATTCAACTGTGATAAAAAAAATCAATCGATCCAGTTTCCTGTTTTCCTTTAGATGTATATAACTTTTTATAAAATGAATAAAATTCATCATTAATCTCACGAGGTTTATAAATAATAAGAGAATTCCAACTAACAGCATTAATAGTCCTTGATATCTGTTCTTTCTTTAATTGCCACGGCAGTACCTTATGTGCTTTCTCTCCCCATTCATAATACCGTTGTTTAGTCCTATTAATCACACATTCAAATTGATAAGATTGCAAAGTATTATATTTCAATTTCAACCTAGATAATTCTATTTTCTGATCTTCTGTAGCATCTTTCTGAAATTCCTTTTCTAACTCATCGATCTGTTTCTCTAATTCAAGACTCTGATTTAATCCATTCTTTTTTAGTTTAGAAGTATAACTTATTATTTGTCCTCTCAAATAGGCTTTCATGCCAAGACTCGCTTACATTTAATTGGACTATTTAATCCTCGAACATTAAAAGTAGCAAACCTCAACTTTGACTTATCTACTATAATTACTAATTACCAATAATATCTTTATATAAAAACTCAAATCAATGTATATAGGCCCTCCAATAAAAAAAATCACAAATTAAAAACTAAAAAAAAGTTAAAAAAAATTAAAAAATCCCCCCCCAAAAAAACTACCAAAAGGTAGTAATCCCCTAAACAAAAATTGGGTGTGGATTACCCACCAGTGGCTGATGACTAGTAAAGAAATTAGTGCAAATCTCCCCCTCCCCAGCCAAACAATCAGTAACATCCAAGTATCATAATAACAAAAGAAAAAATAAAATAAGAAAATTCTTCTTTTTATCCAAAAGACTCTAGTCTCGAAGATCCCATTTCGGAAGGAGGTGGACTCTTTCCATTCCCATTTTCCCCATTTCTGCCATTTCTTCCATTTCCAGAACTGCTAAATTTTTCTTTAGTAGATAATGGTGAGCTACGTTTTTGTCCTCTTATATCCGGCAATGAGTCAGCAAAAATCATTGCTTCACAATCAGTTTCAAAAAACCGAAATTGATAGTCTCTGTAAAAGACCTTCAATGCTGCAGGGTAACGAAAAGTAGACTTATAACCTTTATGCCACAAAACTTCTTTAACTGGATTAAATTGATGTCGATTTTAAATGACATCTTGACTCAGATCAGGACAAAAAAAGACTCTACTATTCTGAATCAATAATGGGGTTTGTCGTTGTCTCACATTTTGTACTGCAAGTCGAAGTATTGCTTCTCTATCCAAATAACTCAGACATCGAATTATTACCAGTCTCGGAGGTTGACCAGCTGAGAGTATTCTTCTTAAAGCTCTCTGGGCTCTTTCCAGTGCCAATCCCCCAAAGAAAAATTCTTGCCCTAATATTTGCAGAATCCAGTCTTTAAAGAAAAGAAGAAGGTCTTGTCCTTCTATACCTTCTGGCAAACCAGCAATTTTCACATTATTCCTTCTGCTTTGATTTTCCAAATAATCTATTTTTATTTCTAGCTCCTTCTCATGATCTCCTAATTCTATGACTGATTTTTCCACCTTCAACACTTTTTCTGTGTTAGAAGTCACTTGTTGTTTACAGTCCGAAAAAGCTGTCTGAATTTTTAAAAATTCTTCAGAAGTTGCATCCACATGTGTCTTAACCATATTTAATTCTGAACTTATACCAGCATTCATTTGAACCATCTCATTCATTAGAGATGTCAACATAGGTTGAATAACTGCATTTAATTGCATACATTATGAATCCGTAAATCTCAGCTCTGCTCTCTCTGACATGGTGGCAGAACAAGTTAACTGCAGCTCCTGCTGCAATTCAACAAAAGGCATTTTAAAAGATTTATTGTGGGTCTGGACTCCCAGCGACGGCATCCCGACTTCTTCAGGGAGTCGCCGCTGGTCTCCCCCCGCATCTTGTTGTCTTCTCATCCATTCGTGAAGAAAAACGACTTCGTCAGATTGTAATGCTGCCTGATGCATTTCCTTTTCAGCCTCCACAGGCGATCCTTGGGATTTAGGCAATGAAGAAATTGAGCCTGGGCCTGCTTCAAGTCATCTCGGCCCCAAATCTTCAGCACTTTGAAAATGTATTTTCTTTTGAACTTGAGATTTAGTCTTTTAACCATTAGTGGCCATAATAATTCCTTAATACTTTAAACTAAGATTTAAAAAATTTAAACTTGGAAACAAAGGGTTAAAAAACAGGTATTTAAAAGTTTGGTCAGAGAGGTCGAGACTCTACGCCATCTTGCCACACCACCCCCTGCCCCCCGACCAAAATGCTTGATACACATGGTGTCTCTGTGATCTTCTACCTGAGATTGCCTTCTCCTGCCTTAACCTGTCTATACTATCTCTGGTAAAAATCATCCACAAATTGTAGTTTATCATTTTGTCCCTTACTCATTCAAAGTATTGTCCTGAGATTTAACGAGTTTCTGTGCCATATTTTACCATAAACAATAATTCATAAGAACCATAGTGTAAATGTAGGGAAACATACTTGTAAGTCCAACCCAAAAGGTAAACAATTGTTTTTTCATCCCACTGATGATGTTCAACCCAATGAATTCCTCCAACATATATTTTTTTTTTTTAAATTTGTATGTTATGTGGTCTTAATTGCTTTAACTAAATTGTAATACAATTAAATATTTTGCATTTTCCCATTCTATTTGCCTGGTATATTGATGGAATCTACATTCAAAAGATGAATTTTTATTGGGAAATAGATTTAGAATGACTGGAAGGTCTTTTCAGAATGAAATAGAATACGACTATTGTTAAAACCAGGATAGACTTTCAAGTCCCAAGACTATGCCAAGCTTCAGACTTACCCGATTTGAAATCTATTCAGTTGTGAATGATTTATTTGTTCAATACCTGATGTATTTTTTTGTATGCAGATGTGGAGAAATAAGAAATAGAAATTAATTTATATATGTTACTACTTCTCACAAGACAAAAAGAGATTTCAATATCTTGCCACTTTAACTATTTTACAAATTATAATTCATTCTTTTTTTTTGTTATTTGTATTTTTAGACCACAAATGTTTAGTTTCATCTCTTCAAAAATGAATTCCCATCTATTTTTATAAAGTAATGTTATGCTTGAATATTTAATCTTTTGCATGAATAACAAAGTACATGGTATAAAGTTAGAGCAGAACTTTACTGGCTAGAGGGAGGTTAGTCCAAGGTCACAAACAGAAAAGTCAATCTGTGATTCTAACATCAATTCCTTGTCTGCATGAATGGCAACTGAACATGTCTGCAATGACTTTGTGTCAATGTACAAATGAGAACATTTCCTTAGAGCAAACCAGTCACCAGGCACCACAAGTACATTGACTGTCTGTGCAAATTAACTTGTCTGGCCAGACCCTGCTGGACTTAGCCTGAACATTGAATGGGATGTCTGTGAAGGCACCTCTCCTTTGTGATCATGTGGCTCCAATGTGTTCCAAATTTCAATGCTGTGCCATACCATGAGATGCAGAGGGCCACAAGTTCATTTGGCTCCACCCACAGACCATGAGGTGGCACTGGATTGGAAGTTTCAGCATGCCTCAGGGCTAAAGAAACATTTATAGGGATTTGGAGGCTAGTCCAATAAAAAAAGTGACCTAAATAACAGCTGGTTGGTTGGAAAGAGTAGTGAAGATTCTGCAACTCACTAACAACCAGTTTCAACAGTCAGACTTTCTGCATCCAGAACGCCCAAAACCACACCTCATACTGCTGAGACGCAGAGTAGGGATAAACCCATCGAGCACAGAGTACCCAGCACCTTCTGGAAGAAACTCTTTTAATACCTCCATATCTGTGAAAGTCTACTTGTCATGAGTGCCTTTAATTCCATTCCAAAGCAGACTTTTCAAACCAATTCTCCCAAGAAGTTGTAAAGGTCATAGACCAACTAAAAAATAAAGTCTGGGAGAAGATGGTAACTCTGACAAAGTTCTAAAATTTGGTGGTGAAAAGGTTCAGTCATAAATTAGTACCGGTAACTCATTTCTAATATCTTGGAAGAGGAAAATATTTCAGAGAACCTAAAAGGTGCCAATAATCATGCCCATCTTCAAGAAAGGAGACATGTCCAACTGTGGTGACTACAGAGGGATTTATCTGCTGTCCACGGCAGGTATATTATTGCCCAAGTGCTACTCAACAATTTCTCACAGTGGCTATAAACCTGCTCGCTAAATTACATTATGGATTCCATTCATTAAGAGCAACAGTGGGCATAATCTTCATTGTATGACAACTCAAAGTGAAATATAGGGAGCCGCATCAATGAACAGCATGGCCTTTTTCAGCCTCCCTAATGTCTTTGACTCCATTAATTGGAAGGTACTGCAGAACATCCTCCTTGAATCTACATCCTTCAGAAATTCATCTGTGCTTCTTGCTTCATGATGACAAGCAAGCCATAACAGTAACCACAAGATCCACAAAGAACCAATTTACAGGACAAATGTGAAACCGTCCACAATACATTGTGTCCATTCCAGAACACAGCTTACCCCATCCTCAATGGTCAAGGTGTAACGTACAGATGTCACTAGTATCCTGTGCATATTCAGAGACCAAGCTATTGCTGAAGCATATGAGAGATGGGTCTTGTACTTAATGTCTATAAAAAGGTACTCAGCTACCTGCCTCCACTATCCACCATGGCCCTGAGCAATAAATGATTAGAACAGGAGACTGTAAAAATGGACTATTTACCAGAGATTGATGAAATCCACCATTCCATTTGTTGGGCCAGTGCAGCTTTAGACTGCCTGATGAAAAGGCTGTTTGCAAATCAAGATCTCAAGCCCAGCGCATAACTTGGTCTCTACAGGACAGTAGGAATCCTTGCCCTCCTACATGCTACTGAATCTTGGACTACTTACACAGGATACCTCAAAGTCTTGGAAACATCTTCACGACAGCTATCCAGAATTCAGATTTCAGATTTATTGACAGGGTACATACAACCCTGTGATTCTTTATCTTGCGGACACGGCAGAATTACCTCTAATTGGTAGTGCAAAAAATACTGGACACAGCGCATACATAAACAAATAAGAACTGTCAACCAATAATGAATATAAGCAAATTGACTGTAATACAGAGAGAATAAAAAAGAAAATCAACAAAGTGCACAAGTAAGAATTCTTAAATGAGTCCCGTACTGAGTTTGTCATTGAGGAGTCTGATGGTGGAGGGGTAGTAGCTGTTCTTGACTCTGGTTGTGTGAGTCTTGTGGCACCTATACCTCTTTCCTGATGGCAGCAATGAGAACAGAACATGTGCTGAGTGGTGAGGGTCTTTGATGATTGCTGCTGCTCTCTGAAATCACCATTCACTGTAGATGTACTCAATAGTGGGGAGAGTTTTGCCTGTGATGTCCCAGACTGTGTCCACTACCTTTTGGAGGGCTTTATGCTCAGGGGTATTGGGTCCCCATACCAGACCATGATGCAGCCAGTCAGCACACTTTCAACCACAGCTCTGTCGAAAATTTCCAAGGTTTCTGGTGTCATACCAAACCTCCACAAATTCCTGAGGAAGTAGAGTCGGTGACATACATTCTTCACGATGCCATTGGTGTGTTGGGTCCAGGAAAGCTCCTCCAAGATAGTGAGTCCCAAGAACTTAAATTTGCTCACCCTCTCCATCTCTGATTCCCCCAATAATCACTGGATTATATGTCTCAGGTTTTCCCTTCCTCAAGTCAACAATCAGCTGCTTAGTTTTGGTGACATTGAGTGCAAGGTTGTTGTTGGTGCACCATTCATCCAAGTTTTCAATCTCCATCCTGAATGCTGACTCCTCCCCATCCTTTATACCACTACCATGGTATCATTGGCAAATTTGTAGATGGCGTTAATGTCGTACTGAGCCACACATTCGTAGGTGTAAAACGAGTAGAACAGGGGGTTAAGAACACAGCCCAGTGGTGCTCCAGTATCAATGGAGATTGTGGAGGAGACGTTCTTACCAATCTTCACTGATTGTGGTCTGGAGGTGAGGAAATCCAGGATCCAGTTACACAGTGGAGTGTTAATTCCCCGGTCTTAGATTTTGCTGATCAGTTTTGAGGGGGATATGGTGATAAATGCTGAAGTGTGGTCAATAAAGAGCATCCTGATGTTTGCAACATTGCTCTCAAGATGTTCCAGGCTTTGTGTAGAGCCAGTGGATGGCATCTGCCATGGACCTGTTGTAGGCAAACTGGAACAAGTTGATATGCTTCATTACCAGGCTTTCAAAACACTTCAACACTGTTAATTTAAGTACTACAGGTCAATAGTCGTTAAGGCAGGTTACTGCATTCTTCTTGGGGGTCAGTACAATTGATGCCTGTTTGAAACAGGTGGGTGCCATGTCCTGCAGGAGTGAAATATTGAAGATATCCATGAATACCTTGGTAAGTTGGTCAGTACAGATTTTTAATACTCAGCTAGGTATTCCATCTGGGCTGGATGCTTTCCTTGGATTCACTCTCCTGAAGGCAGCATGCACAGGATGGGATCATCAGGGGGTGTGGGGGTGCGGAGCAGTGGTTCTTCACTGTTACCTTCATCAAATCAGGCATAGAAGGCATTGAGTAGCGAAACTTTGCCATCTGCTACTTGACCGGATTTGGTTTTGTAACAGGTTATGCCACAGCTGTCTGGTGTCCCTTGTTGTTTCCATTTTCATCCACAACCTCCACTTTGCCTAGGAGATAGTTTCCACAGCTCATACCTGCTCCAACTGTACTGATCTAGATATCTAGACTTAAATGCCTATGATCTGACTCTCAACAGGTTCTAGATTTCATTATTCATCCAGGGCTTTAGTTGGGGAAAACCCAGAATGATTTGATGGAAACAAACTCATTCACAGCTGTTTTGATAAAGACTGGACAGCCCCGGTGTACTCGTTCATATTCTCAGCAGAGTCCTTGATCCCCTGCCAAATCCTCTGACTCACAGAAGTTCTGTAACTGTTCTTCAGTCTCCTGTGACCACATCCTGTGACATCTATCTAGCTGTCCTGATCTCCAGAGCCTCTGTTTTTAGGCTCTATCTGTATGAAGGCAGAAGGAGCACAGCCAGGTGATCAGACTTGCCAAAGTGTGGTCTTTGGAAAGTACGGTAGGCTTTCCTTATCTTGGTGCAGATGTGATTGAGTATGCTGAGATTTTTGGTAACAGCAGGTTATATGTTGGTGGTAGTTAGGCAGGGTTTTCTTGACACAGGGCTGGTTAAAGTCACCGACTAAGTTTTGTAGTGCACCGGGCTGACCACATCATGCAGCTCCACAAGTCCCTGTTTGTAATCAGCATCAGGAGGGATATAAACTCCGGTGAGACTCACTGATGAGAACTCTCGAGATAACTACAAGTGTCTGCATTTAATCGAGATTTGCTCTAAGGCAGTAGAGCAGGAGGTCGCCATAACTCTGATGTCCATGCACCACCCAGTATTAACAAGAAAGCATACACTGCCCCCTCTCCCTTTTCCAGAATTTGAGTTCCGATCCAGTCTAAGAATGGTGAAATTGTCTGGTCAGGCAACCAGCAGCCTCAAGCAACCAGCAAAAAAATAAAAAATCACAGAATAGGTTAAAAAATACATAATTAGTTGTGGTTATTTCACCAATCACACAACATGCAGTCTCAAGCAACCATAAAATTCACTTATCCCCATATATGCTGGATACTGGGGCTTTACTATGCAGCCCCCCCACATCTCCATCGGGCACACAAAACTCAAAACGGTCAACCAGTTTACCTATCTCGGCTGCACCATTTCATCAGATGCAAGGATCGACAACGAGATAGACAACAGACTCGCCAAGGCAAATAGTGCCTTTGGAAGACTACACAAAAGAGTCTGGAAAAACAACCAACTGAAAAACCTCACAAAGATAAGCGTATACAGAGCCGTTGTCATACCCACACTCCTGTTCGGCTCCGAATCATGGGTCCTCTACCGGCATCACCTACGGCTCCTAGAACGTTTCCACCAGCATTGTCTCCGCTCCATCCTCAACATTCATTGGAGCGCTTTCATCCCTAACGTCGAAGTACTCGAGATGGCAGAGGTTGACAGCATCGAGTCCATGCTGCTGAAGATCCAGCTGCGCTGGGTTGGTCACGTCTCCAGAATGGAGGACCATCGCCTTCCCAAGATCGTGTTATATGGCGAGAACTCCACTGGCCACCGTGACAGAGGTGCACCAAAGAAAAGGTACAAGGACTGCCTAAAGAAATCTCTTGGTGTCTGCCACATTGACCATCGCCAGAGGGCTGATATCGCCTCAAACCGTGCATCTTGGCGCCTTACAGTTCGGCGGGCAGCAACCTCCTTTGAAGAAGACCGCAGAGCCCACCTCACTGACAAAAGGCAAAGGAGTAAAAACCCAACACCCAACCCCAACCAACCAATTTTCCCCTGCAACCGCTGCAACCGTGTCTGCCTGTCCCGCATCGGACTTATAGCCACAAACGAGCCTGCAGCTGACGTGGACATTTACCCCCTCCATAAATCTTCGTCCGCGAAGCCAAGCCAAAGACTGTGCTGTTAAACAACATTGTGTAGATTCCTGATGCATGCTGGAATCAGGAATCTGCCAAATAAACAAGGACAAAAGTACAGAAGTTATCTTGCTGAACAATTATTTCTTAAAATTTGTTCTTAGTTCAGTCTCAAATGCCATAAACATAAAACTAATATAAATTCTAGCCATAGCACTCTGTTCGGCAGGTAATAGCTCTCTCTGTATTAACAGTACTGTAAAAAAAAGGTCTTTGAATTTTTGCATTCATTTTTAATTTTATTTAAATATTTGCAAGCTTTTCCTTTGATTAAATTTAATCAGTTTTATATATATATATATATATATATATATATATACTTTGTTTGCCTGGTGCCAGGGGAGGATTGCAGGAGATGTGACTGTTTAACAAATGAGGAAGTAATAGCATCTGTTCATCCTATCTAGATAGTTTACTTCAGCCTGTATACACTGTATGTCCTGTTGGATGGTGGTTCACTTTGATACAACAGGCCAGTGAATAGAAGCTGAAATGGTACAAGTGCTCTTCCCAGGTTTCCTGGGTCTTGAATACATAGTATATGTTCTTTTTTTTGTAAATCTCATTCAACAAAAAAACCTAACTTAGACCCAGAACGCATCCTTTTAGTCAGGAAGGCACAGTAATGCCTACACTCCTAAAGAGGTTGAGAAGGGCAAGGCTTCCAGCCACTATCTTGACAACCTCTTGCAGAAGCACAATTGAGAGTGTCCAATCTGGCTCTGTCATTGTGTGGTTTGGTAGCTGCAAAGCATCGGACCAGAAGTTAATACAGGGGATTGTCAAAACATCTGAGAAAATCACTGGATCTCCCTTTTCTCTATTGACGACATTTATCAGAAACATTACTTAAATAGGACTCAAAGAATTATGAAGACCCTTTCTATACAGTACACAGTACCTTTGACCCACAACCATCAAGAAGGAGGAACAGGATGATCAAAATCAGGACTGCCAGGTGAGGAAGTAGCTTCTTCCTGCAGACTGTGAGATTGATGAACAGTATCCTGTAACTGAGAAAATCAACCCAAAATATTTATATAATTTTAATTTTAAATTATATCTTTATGTATATTTGTGATTATAATGTACTGTGTATTGTGTGTGTGTCTGCATTGTGATCTGGAGAAATGCTGTTTCATTGGGTTGAAAGTGTACAGTCAGATGATAATAAACCTGAACTTGATCTTGACTAGTTCTAGACTGTGTACTAGTTTCTACTCCACCAATGTTCATTTTGGCTGCAGGAGACCCATTTAAAATTATCATATTTGGTGTCACTGTCACACTCAGGCTGGACTGTAGACAGGGTGGAGAAGACTGGCACGATGAGATGGCTGGTTGGTGAGGGTGGGTTGAGATATCAGTGCCATGTTTAGCTGATGGGGAAGTGGGATATTTTGGTTGGGTTTTGAACTGGGGATTGGTGATGGGGAATGGAACACTGTGGTTGAAGACTGGATGATGATGGTAAATCATTTACCATAGCATCTCGGGAGTCTCAGGTTAATGATATGCTATGTCTGTGCCCTTCTCAGAGCTTAAGATGTTTTCAGGACAAGAGACAAGTTGGGTGAGCTCTCTTGTGCAATCTGGAAGGCAAAGTGTAAATATGCTGAGAGAATCCATAGTTAGCTGTGCGACACCGGCGACATGAGACACATATGGCAAGGCTTCAAAACAATTACAGATCACAAATCAATTTTGTAGTCAACAACAATGGCATCTCCCTTCCAGACAGACTGAACATCTTCTACACATGGTTTGACAAGAAGAACAGGCTGATGCCAGAGAAAGCTTTGTCTCTCCTTGAAAATCAGGTGCTTTGCATTGCAGTGGGACCAGACAACATAGCCGGTCAGGTACTTAATGTCTGCGCAGACCAACTGTTGGAGGTCCTTATGGACACCTGCAAAATGTCATTGCAGCAATCCATCATCTCAACAGGTTTTAAGGCAGCGACCATCAACCCAGTAGAAAAGAAGGTGACAGTAAAAGGCCTCATTAACTACTGCTCAGTGGCACTGACTTCCATCATTATGAAATGCTTCAAGCACTTGGTAATAGATGTATCAAAGTGCACCTCATAGATGCTGAACCCTTTTTAATGTGCCTACAGATGGAATCATTCCATTGATAATGCTATAGTATTCATTCCATCTTGATCCATCTGGAGAACAACACCTTATTGAGTTCATTCATACTGAAGAGGCTGGTTGAGAAGCTGTCCTTGCTGAGACTCAACACCTTTCTCTGTATCTGGATCCTGGACTTCCTAATGGAAGGTCCACAATCTGTCTGGATTGGCAGCAGAATATCGAGCGCCATCATGCTACTGACTGCAACACCAGATACAGCTCTAATAGATTCATCACATTTGCTGATGACATGACAGTAGTTGGCCTCATCAGCAACAATTATGAGTCGTAATATAACGAAGAAGTGGGAAATATTGTAAAATGGTGTGAGAATAACAACCTGAGTCTCATCATGGAGAAGACAAAGGAGATGATTGTGGACTTCAGGAGGACAAAGGGTGACCACCCTCTACTACACATTAATAGATCGGCAGTGGAGAGAATGGAGAGCACCAAGTTTCTCTGAGTCCACTTAAGAAGTGACCTATCTTGTACACATAATATCTGCCTACTTGTCAGGAAAGTGCAACAGTGACTGCTCTTCCTTGGAAGATTGGGCGGGGAGGGGGGTGAGGGTAGGGGGCAAGGCTACCGGCCACAATTCTGTTAACTTTTTACAGGAGCTCTATTGACAGCATCAGGCTAGCTGCATCACAGTGTGGTACGGTTGTGGTAATGCATCAGATTGGAGGTCAATTCACAGAACCATAAAAGCCACAGACAAGATCACTGAGGTCTCACTCCCCCTCATCGATGTGAGTTACTGGGATGGTTGTTCAAAGAGAGTTCGCAAAATCAGCCTTCTATAAGATATGGACATATAACAAGATGACAAAACTTTACAGTACATTGATCCATTATCAGTTCACTGTAATATAATTAAGGACCCCTACCACCCCACACACAGCATCTTCCCGCTACTCCTGTCAAGAAGTAGATACAGAAGTATTAGAGTCAGATCCATTAGACTCAGGAACAGCTTCTTCCAATAGGCGGTGAGACTGCTGAATGACTGCTGAACAGCTAAAACAACTCAACGTGATTCTACTATTTATTAATAATATTTATTTTTAATATATGTATATGTCATGTATATAGGTTCTGGGTACATTGACCACCGCCAGTGGGCTGATATCGCCTCAAACCGTGCATCTTGGTGCCTCACAGTTCGGCGGGCAGCAACCTCCTTTGAAGAAGACCACAGAGCCCACCTCACTGACAAAAGACAAAGGAGGAAAAACCCAACACCCAACCCCAACCAACCAATTTTCCCTTGCAACCACTGCAACCGTGTCTGCCTGTCCCACATCGGACTTGTCAGCCACAAACGAGCCTGCAGCTGACATGGACATTACCCCTCCATAAATCTTCGTCCGCGAAGCCAAGCCAAAGATATGTATACTTTGTATATGTGTTTGCACTATTTTTGCACCATGGACCAGAGAACGTTGTTTCATAGGGTACAATCAGATGATAAATAAACTTGAACTTGAAGGATTATGCTATTTCATGAGGGGCCAATAAGGGATTACCCTGAGACAATATGATCCAAGTTCCCCTTCTTTGCTCCAAATAACCTCTGCATTAAGAATGACTCCTTCATAGAAATTCTACCAGGAAATCAGGTTGACTTCTGTCTGGAAGCACACAATCAATCTAGGCCAATGTAATTTTAAGTTGCTCAACACTGCTACTTTTTTTCCTCCATTGTGCATTTCATAACCTTTACCAACAAGTCATGTCCTCATCAAGACCCCTCAGAAGGAACCTAACTGATGTACCAGTCTCTTAAACTGGCTGACAAGATGTTCAAACTAAACAAATGGAATATATTTCAAACATGTGGTAGCTGCAAGAAGATGAGTTGTTTTCACTGCTGATTGCACATCCTGTCCTGAAAATGTTTTCAGCATCTCATTGATGTTTTTTCAAACATTCTATTTCTGCTACCTTGGTTTCAAAACTAGCCAAGTCATTTGTTGGAGTTCAATGCCTCAGTGGCGTGTGCCCTCAATTTAGTTGAATGGCAGAGAATTGCAGCTATCAAACTGTTTCAGAATCAGATATTGTTTAGGTCTGAAATAACGAGAAATGTATTCTCTCAGAGAATGGGTAATCTTTGGAATTTTCCTACCCCAAATTGCTATGGTGTTTCAAACATTGTGTTCATTCAGAACAGATATTGTCACATGTGTGGATGTTAAGAGAATTTAGGAATATGGCGATGTTCCCGGAAAATGCTCTAAAGTGGAACATTAGCCATGATGGTAATTTGTTGAGCAGCAACTCATACTCATTCTTGTCAGCTAAGAGAGGAGAGTAGATGATAATTCAGTTGTGGTTTCCTTGACCTTGTTTCACTGATGCCCTAAAATTAAGATTTCTGACTTAAGGTAGGTATAGTGATGGCCCAGACTAAATATCATAGGAATAGATGAATAATTCAGAAAATCCAACACAAATCTCATCATGGCAGAGTCACGCAGCACAGAACAGGCTTTTTGACCCATCTCGTCCATGCTAACTAAGTGACATTCTGGGCTGGTCTCAATTGCCTGCATTTGGCCCACATCCTTAGAAACCTTTTCTATCCAATTTACTTTTGAACATTGTAATTGTACCCCTTTCATGCCTTCCTCTGGCAGCTCGCTCCAGTTGCCCCTCAGATCCCTCTTAAATTTCTCCCTTCTCACCTTAAACCTAGACGTATCTATCCTGGGAAACAGACTTAAAACATTCACTTTATCCATCTGTGGGATTTAAGCGCATCAACAATTTGGAACCGAATATAAACACCTCACATTGGTAATGATAATCACAAATTAGATAGATTGTGCAAAATCCCATCTGGTTCCTCCTGGGGAGAAAACATGGTGGATGCATGCAGATCTGGCCTATGTGTGAATCCAGACCGAAAAATCAATACATTTGATTCTTGTGTGCCCTCTGAAATGACAAATCAAGCCATTCATTTGTACTGTTATTGCTACATTAAACCATAGAAAAGATAAAAGTGGAAAGACCATTCGTCATTGATCCATGCACCAAATTCGGAAACAACAAAGTCACTCACAGCCCCAGATGAGCTTGCAATTGGTATTTTATCTGGAAGAGCTGCTAACAGTTTAGTCAAGCAACAGCCTGACAAAATTGCACTCCAGAATCAAACTGTACCAATGTGTCAGACTCCTCCATAATGAGGACTAGTTATATACATGTAATATTATAGTTTTGAGAAAGTAGTTCTGGGATCATTCAACAGACCCTGTGAAATTTTAGGGCATCAGTGAAACAAGGTCAAGGAAACCACAATTGAATTATCATCTACTCTCCTCTCTTAGCTGACAAGAATGAGTATGAGTTGCTGCTCAACAAATTACCATCATGGCTAATGTTCCACTTTAGAGCATTTTCCGGGAACATCTCCATATTCCTAAATTCTCTTCACATCCACACATGTGACAATATCTGTTCTGAATGAACACAATGTTTGAAACACCACAGCAATTTGGGGTAGGAAAATTCCAAAAATTACCCATTCTCTGAGAGAATACATTTCTCGTTATTTCAGTCCTAAACAATATCTGATTCTGAAACTGTAACCCTTGGTTCTAGATTTCTTAGCCAGGGTTGAAGTTCTTCCGGCATCCAGCTTGTCAAACCCTTCAAGAATTTTCTATGTGTCAATGAGATCTCCTCTCATTCATCTGGAAACTATTGGCTTTTCGTCAACCCAATTGCTCCTCATAAAATGATGATCAGTGTTCATTCTGACTTAAGAAAAACTGAAGGAGCTAGATTACAGTATGGTGTCTGGGTTGCAAACTTTGATGTCCATCCCCAAGAGTGGAGCCGGCGAATTCTTATTGTCATTGCTGCCAGACTGGATCTGTAGCAGGTAGTGAGTGAACAAGAGGGAATAAAACCACTAGACCTCATTCTTATTTCTCCACTTACTACAGACAAGGATTACTAGAAGGGTCATGGCAAGATGGTGACATCCTTACTCCACTGTATTGTATTGCACTAGAATTGTACAGAATAGATTAGATTCAGGATAGATCTGAAAACTTAAATCTGACTATCCATGAACCACTACACACCATCTGTAAGAGCAGACATAAAGGAGTTCCACCACAATCTGTAACCTTATGGCATTAAGTAGTAATAATTACTTATAGCTCCAGCATCCCAGGTTCAAACCTGACCTCAGCTCCTGTTTATGTGGAGTATGTTCTCTAGGTGAGTCCTCTGGTTTTTCTCCAATATTCCAAAGACTGAACATGTAAATTGCCCTGAGTGTATAAGTGGGTAGGAGAAGAATCAAAGGGGTAATAATAAGAATGTGGAAGAGGTTACAGATAGATAAGTTGGGGTACATAGTTCAGATGTTTAGATTTCAGATTTATGGTCAGAGTACATACATAACATCACATACAACCCTGAGATTCTTTTTTATACTAGCAAGGTAGAATTACCACTTATCGATAGTGCAAAAAAAACTGTACAGAGTATATATGTAAACAAATGAAGAACTGTAAATAGATAATACATGTAAGCAAACTGAGCAATACAGAGAGAAAAAAAATCAATAAAGTGCACAAGTAAGAGTCCTTAAATGAGTCCCTGATCAAGTTTGTTGTTGATGGGAATATTCTGGGAGCTGACAGATTCAATAGGCTGAAAGGCCTCGATCTATGCCCTAAGGAAATACGAGAAAATGTTTCAAGTATGAGTGATGAGTAGCGAACAATATAATTTTGGCCTCAACATTGGGAATGTTTGCATAGAAAAGAACACAGATACCAGGTTACCTACTGTTGGATTTGAAGGATTTTGTAGAGACAGGATTAGAGCAGGTAGACTATTCAGCCCATCAAGACCACTCCACCATTCCATTCCTTTCTCCTACTCAACCCCACTCACCTACCCTCTCTCCATAACCTTTGATACCCTAACTAAACAGGGCTGTACAGTTGGTGTAGTGGTTAGCACGACGCCTTTACAATGCCAGTGATTGGTTCGATTCCTGCACTGTCTGTAAGGAGTTTGTACATTCTCTCCGTGTCTCTGTTGGTTTTGCCCAGGGGCTCCAGTTTCCTCCCACCGTTCAAAATGTACCAGGGGTGTAGGTTGATTGGGTGAGGAATCATAAATTAGGTGGGCCGAAATGGCCTATCACCATGCTGTATGTATGTCTAAATATCTGTCATACTCTTTCTTGAAGAAACACCCAACAAGTTGGCCTCCAGAGCTGCCTATGGTAACAAATTCCAGAGGTTCACCACTCTCTGGATAAAGAAATTGCTCCACATCTTTGTTTTAAATGGGCACCCTTCAATTCTGAAATTATGTCCTCTTGTCCTCGACACCCCTACCATGGGAAACAACTTTGCCACATCTACTCTGTCCAGGCCTTGCAACATGGAAAATTCTTTTATGAGGTCCCCCCCTCAATCTTTTGAGCTCCAAGGAGTACAGTTCATGAGATATCAAACATTTCTCATATGCTAATCCCTTCAATCCAGGAATCATTCTTGTAAATCTTCTCTGACCCTCTTCAATTCCAATACATCCTTCTCTAAATAAGGAGTTCAAAACTTTACCCCTTACTCCAAGTGAGGCCTCGCCAGTACCTTATAAATCTTCAACATCACATTCCTGCTCTTATATCCTATTCCTCTAGATATGAATGTCAAAATTGCATTCACCTTCTTCACCACCGACTCAACCTGGAGGTTAACCTGTAGGATATCCTGTACGAAGACTCCCAAATTTTTATTCATTCTAAAGAAGTGCATGACCACTTCCAATAATTTTATTTATCTTGCTACTTCTTTGTCCATTCTCCTAATCTATGTGACTCTCTGCAGCCTGTCTGTTTCCTCATCACTACGTGTCCCGCCACCTATTTTTGTATCATCTGCAAACTTAGCTATGCCATTTATTCTGCAATCCAAACTATTAACATACAACGTAAAAAGAGTGGTGATAGGGTTGCGAAAGGAGGTGAGGGATCAATAAAATAATTGTTACAGATAGTGATGAGCAAACTAATGGGACTGAAAGTAGACAAATCTCCTGGTCCTAATGGGATGCATTCCAGGGTACTGAAGGAAATGGCAGGAGTTATAGTTGATGCATTGTTAGTCATTTACCAAAATTCTCTGGATTCTGAGCAGGTCCCGGCAGATTGGAAGACAGAAAATGCTGCACCATTTTTTAAAAAGGGATGTATGCAGAAGACGGGTAACTATCGGCCAGTTAGCTTAATGCCTGCAGTCGGGAAAATGCTTGAAGCTACCATTAAGGATGAAATAGCGATCATTTAGAATGAGGGGGTTCCATCAGGCAGATGCAGCATGGATTCAGAAAGGGTAGGTCTTATTTACAAACTTACTAGAGTTCTTTGAGGATATAATGGGTGCAGTAGAGAGGGAAACAGGTTGATGTTGTATATTTGGATTTCCAGAAGCCGTTTGATAAGGAGCCTCACAAGACACTTATCAATAAAATACTGATGAATAAAGTTGGGAAAAGTATCTTGGCATGGACTGAGGACTGGTTAATTGACAAAAGACAAAGTGTCAGGATAAATGGGTGTTTTTCTGATTGGCAGACGGTGATAAATGGGTGCCGCAGGGGTCGGTGCAGGGCCCGCTGTGTTCACAATTTACATCGATGATTCGGAAGAGGGGACAAAGTGTAGTTTAGCCAAGTTTGCGGATGATACTAAATTGAGTGGAAAACCAAATTGTACAGAGAATGTGGAGAGGCTGCAGAAGGATATTGTTAAGTTAGGTGAGTGGGCAAAGGTCTGGCAGATGAACTACAATGTTAGTAAATGCAAGGTCATCCACTTTGGTAGTTTAATTAGAAGAGCAGATTCTTATTTAAATGGTGAAAGATGCACCATGCTGTACTGCAGAGGACTTGGGAGTGCTTGTGCATGAATCACAAAAAGTAGGGTTGCCGGTTCAGCAAGTTATTAAAAAGGCAAATGGAATATTGGCTTTCATCGCTAGAGGAATTGAATTCAAGTGCAGGTAGGTCATGCTGCAACTGTACAAGGTACTGGTGAGGCCGCACTTGGAGTACTGTGTGCAGTTCTGGTCTCCATACTTGAGGAAGGATATACTGGCCTTGAAGGCAGTCCAGAGGAGGTTCACCAGGTTGATCCCAGAGGTGAGGGGGTTGACCTACGAGGAGAGACTAAATCACCTGGGATTATACTCACTCAAATTCAGAAGTATGAGAAGAGATCTTATGGAAACATAAAATTATGAAAGGGATAGATAAGATGGAGGCAGGAAAATTGTTTTCTCTGGTAGGTGAGACTAAAACTAGGGACAAAGCCTCAAGATTCAGGGGAGCAGATTTAAGACGGAGATGGGAAAAACTTTTTCCCCAGAGAATAGTGAATCTGTGGAATTTTCTGCCCAGGGAAGCAGTTGAGGCTACTTCATTAAACTTTTTAAAGGTTCAGTTAGATAGATTTTTACATAAAAAAGCAATTAAGGGAAATGTGAAAAGTCAGGTAGGTGGAGCTGAGTCAATGATCAGATCAGCCATGATCTTATTGAATGGCAGTGCAGGCTCGATGGGCTGGATGGCTGACTCCTTCTCCTATTTTATTATGTTATTATGTTTCTTTTCACCTCCAAATTTTAATTTTTCTCCCCATCCAAATAATAGTCTACCTTTTATTCATTCTATCAAAGTGCATGACCACTTTCCAATAATTTTATTTAAATTGTCATTTCTTTGTCCATTCTCCTAATCTATTTGACTCTGCAGCTTCTCTGTTTCTTCTTCACTACCTGCCGCATCACCTATCTTTGTATCATCTATATTTATTTTGCAATCCAAACTATTAACATACAACTTAAAAAGAAGTGGCCCCAGCACTGACTTGGTGGTATCTCATTAGTGTTTTGAGATAACTATTCTAAGTCGTCTGTGCCAGAAGTATAGAGGAAAGCAGGAATTACTATTGCTAGTAGGCTTTGTGCCAAATTTTGGTCCTTGGTCTTCAAACACACAAGACACTGATGAATTTCATTATTAATGTCTTCTTTCACTGATGGGAGGCTCACAAGATCTGGGAGGTAATACACATTTTTCCAGAGACATGTTTGAACCATATCATGGGAAAGTTTTCTACAAAGGGGCCAGGATGCTAGATAACCTTTATTTTGCCAATGTTTAATCTCCAAGTTATTATCTCATAATCTTTATTTTAACAAGTTGCAATGCCTTTGAAGTCAGACTCCTTGCAAATGTATGCAACATCTACATTCTGCAGATCAACCACTGATGTTGGAGTGACATTGACTCCAGAGTAAAGGTGGTATAGGTTGAACAATTTCCAATTTATCAAGCAAACCAACTCCCCTCTAGCAGGAAATATTAACAAAAGGGTTAGAGCAAATGATGCACTTACTGGACCAGTCATGAAGCTGACAGAGCATTCAGATAGTTTGTTGGAAGGTTCCATAACATTTGTGTCCTCCGTGATGGTGAGGTTCAGCAGGTGAGTGTTAAAGGCAGGGCTGCAGCTTTTGAGTGGATAATCCAATTTGCTCTCCTCCTGAGATCCCCACCATCACTGCTGTAAGTCTTCACAAAATTTGCTTCACTCCACATGATGGGTTACTGGGTTTTGAGATATGCTTCCAGAATGATTTGAGAAAGCATGGACAAGTTAGGCCAAGGTACACATATCTGTGTTGTGAAATTGTGATATTATGAAGAGCATTGGACAAAGCAAAGACTGGGTTCAGACAACATCACAGTTTCAGTCCTGAAGCCCTTAGCTCCAAAATTAGCATCTTAGAAAAGCTGTTCCAGTATAGTAACAACACTGGCATCTTCCCACAATTTTCCAGCTATGTTCTGTTCACAAAATGCAAGACAAATTCAATCTGGCCACTTTACTTCCCAATCAGTCTGCCCTCAATTTATCTGCAAAGAGATGAAGTCATTGCCAGTCCTATTAACAATGACAGTACTATTGACAGTCAATATTAATTGGTACATGCTCAATGTTTCGGTTTTGCCAGGGCTACTTGGTTCAGACCACTTTGCAACTGTCGTTCAAACATGCACAGAAGAGCAGGATTCCAGCAGTGAGGTTAGAGTGATTGCCCTTCACAATGGCAGCTCTTTATTGAATATGGCCTCAAAGAGTCCTAATAAAATTGAAATCAATGGGCAACACGGGAAAAATACTCCAACAATTTGAATTAGCACAAAGCACAAAGAAAGATGAGTGGAGGTTAATCCAGGGCATCAATGAGGACACCATCTTTGACCTAATCATCTTCAACTGCTTCATTCATGATCTCCAAATTGCACAGTGGTGGCATGTCAGGGCTACTCCAACAGCACCTCCGTGCAACATCTTACCACCAAAAAAGACAATGTCAGCAGATATGGGGGAACTTCAATACCAGAAGGTTCCCCTCCAAGTCACACACAATGACTTAGAAATATGTCTTTGCACAAGTATTTAGGATGAATGGCTTTCATGACAGGTTCTAAATAAATGCTTTTGTTCTTTACAACCAGTTCTTTGTGCCCTTCGATACTGTGAGGTAACTGCAGGCAGTTTGCTCCTGCTTCATCAGAACCTAATTTTACTGAATGCAAAAGGGAAGATAGATAGCAGACAAACAGTTTTGGTGACCCAGCTAAGCTAAAGCATGTCCCTCCCACTTTCTGAACCCTGGTCTATGCCTCTGGGACTTCCAGTGCCACATTTTTAAATGGACTTTTTAAGAGAGGTCAAAAATCATAATTCCTATGAAGTTGCATTGCTCTTATGCTGCTAGCAATATAACCCAACCCCAAGAGTTGTCAATGAAGAATGAAGGAAGATTTAAAGGTTAGAAGCGAAGATGTAGATTTGTGGTCTCTGATGAATATAAGGAGCTATGAATAATAATGATACTATTGTTCCTGTCGGAAATAATTCTAATCTGATTGCTGCGTTTGCAGTAATTTTCCATTAAAATGCATGGTGTTAAATCTCAAATATTCAGTAGAGACAAGAGGTTAATACGCTAACCATTATAGTAGGGTTACTCATATACATATTGATAAAGAGGAATGGAGTTTATCTAATCCGTAGCAAAAAGTGTGCACAAATTGTTGCTGGTGCGTTTCTTCAGCAAATAAACAGAAATACATAAAAGAAAAAATGTACGCTGACAATATATTTGCTTGCAATTGATGAAGCAATTTTATATATCAGTAATCCAATGCAGGTTAAAATGTCGAAACACCAATGCCAACACCAGGAATAAATAAATATGCTTGCGATCCATGTCAGATATTGATATGGGCTTCTGTAGTTTGGTAGAGTGTGCTAAATTTGATTTGAATGGCTGAGCTGCTTTATTTCTCAGTGAGATGAAACAAGCAATGCAATAAGTATGAACTAAGTTGCTCCAAGCAACTTGCATCTTTGGTATTTCTGTGGCGGCAGAAAAGGAAGAAAGTAATTTCACTCAGTTAAAATTCCTAATTTATCTTCAACAGATCAATTATAATAACTTTATAATAATCGTATTATAACTGCAGAAGGAGTTAAAATTTTCAACTCTTGTTTCCAAACAAGGGGCCTTATCTTTACCTGAACTGTCCTGTCATTTTCATTTCCAATTTTGTTTAGCTCCCTGACTAACTTCTTTTTTACTGGTTGAAGAAGGAGCTGGCCAAAGTTGATTAGAAGGGAACATAAGGAAAGGAGACAGTAGAGTAGAGATGGCAGGAGTCTCTGGGAGTAATTCTGAAGACACAGAATCGTTTCATTGCTAATAAGAAGCAGCAGCATTCTAAAGGGAAGTTAAAGTAAAAGAGAAGGCATGGAGTTTGCAAAAATCACATGAAGCCATAGGGAAAGGTAGCATTTAAAAGCCAACAGAATGCAACTAAAATGGCAATAAGGGAGAAAATATGAAATATGAAGGTGAGCCTGCCAAATATTTTTCGGATCTATAAAGTGTAAAAGAAAGGCAAGGGTGGACATCTGACAACTGTAAAATGATGCTGGAGAAGGGGTAAGGGGACCAAAAAAGTATTTTGCATCATTCTTCATGTGGAAAACATCAGTGACATGCCAGAAAATTGAGAGAGTCAGGGGGAAAATAAAGAGTGAAGTTCCACTTACTCAGGAGAAGGTCATCTGGATCAGATGGACTACACCCCAGGGTTGTGAAAAGGGTAGCTAAGGAGATTATGATAACATCAGAATAGATCTTTTCAGAATTGCAGGTGGAATACAGCACAAGGACATGTATGGTCATGTATTTTGGTTAAAATAATTTTAAAAAAAATCGACATACAGAACAGTAACAGGCCATTTTGACTCATGGGTCCGTGCTGCCCAACCTAATTAACCTTCAACCGCAGGACATTTCAAACTGTGGGAGGAATCCAGAGCCCCCAGGGAAAACCCATGCGGAATGTAGACTACTTTAAAAGATGGGGAGAACATCCAGAAAGCAAAACGACTTGGGAGTCCC
The DNA here is from genome assembly GCF_036971445.1 of Narcine bancroftii. Classification (NCBI taxonomy): domain Eukaryota; kingdom Metazoa; phylum Chordata; class Chondrichthyes; order Torpediniformes; family Narcinidae; genus Narcine; species Narcine bancroftii. The sequence continues at coordinate 94,050,184 of NC_091472.1, read as the reverse complement.
AGTGCAGGATTCCCTGTAAGTTGACTTGCAGGTTGACTCGGAAGTAAGGAAGATAAATGCAATGTTAGCATTCATTTTGAAAGGAATAGAATACTGCGTGTACACAAATAAATGATGCTGAGGCTTTGTAAGGCTTTTGTAAGAGTACTATAAGCCATTTTGCACCCTATATCTGAGGAATGACATCCTGGCATTAGAGAGGGTCCTGAGGAGTTTTCCAAGAACGATCCCAGGAGTGATGGGGTTAATGTCTGAGGTGCATTTAATGGCTCTAAGGCCTGTATTCCCAGGAGAAATCTCATTGAAACCTACCACATATTTAAAGTGCTGAATAGAGTGGAGGAGAGAAGATATTTCCAACAGTAGGAGAGTCTGGCATGACACAAATGTCTTTCACAGTGAAGACTAATGCAAAATACATTTCATCTGTCCCCATTACCATTTCTCCAGCACTTTTTTCCCAGCAGTCTGATGTCCATTCTTGTACCTCTTTTACATTTGAAAAAACTTCTGGTGTCCTCTTTTATGTTATTGGCAGTGTAGTTCCACATTTAATCTTTTTCCCCTTATTGCTACCCCAAAGTTACCCAATCCTTTGGCTTCTTGCTAATTTTTGCAATTTCATATGGCCTCTCTTTTGCTTTTATGCTGTCTTTGACTTCCCTTGTCAATGATAGTTATCTTCCCCTAGCTTTTGAATGCTTTTTCTTCTTTGAGATGAATTAATCTTGCCTCTTTTGAATTATTTCCAGAAATGTCTGCCAATGGTGCTCAACTGCCTTCCCATTTTGGGTCCCCTTCCAATCAACTTTGGCTACCTTCTTGCTCATGCATCCTTAGCGTGAGCGTTCCTGTGCGAATAATTCTGACGCAAAGTTCACAGACTATACAACAGGCTTTAATTAGCTTAAACTTGTGCACACCAGTCTCAGTATCTTGCTGGCTCCACGTGTCTAACTCTCCGAAGGGGCCAGTTCAAGTCTTTATATCGGCCAGTGATTGACAGCCAGCAGGTAAAACCAGCCTCCTCGTACAGTGGTTGCCCCTGTAGTAGGCTGGTAGGACTGCAGCCAGTGTAATGGCTGTATCACCACATTAACCCCATTCCAGGGGGGGGGGGGGGAGAGGTGTTCTTGATACAAGTTCAGATGGTCAAGTGGTCGTCTGTGCCTCTGGGACCGTCACAGGACAGGATCCTGATCAATGGTCGGTAGGGGCAGGGCTGCCTGAGGGTCGGTTGGGTGCAGGGTGGCTGGGGTGCCGGCAGTGCGGGCAGGATAGTGTCTGGCAGAGTGGGGATGTAAGTGTAGGGTGGATCCACAGGGAGTGGGGCTCTCTGGAGAGGTGGAGAGCTTCCAGGGGATCCTGGATCCTGGATGGGCCAGGGGGGTCTGGGGGAGAGGGCTGGGCACCTACTGGTGCCAGGCCCCTGGATGAGACGGTGTCCTCACGTCCATTGGGGTACCTGACATAAGCATAATTTGAGTTTGAATAGAGGAGGTGCACCTGCTTGATCATGGGGTCGGATTTGTGGGTCGTCACATGCTTATGGAGGAGTACTGGTCCCGGATTTGTCAGCCACGCTGGTAGGGAGACGCCAGTCACTGATTTTCTACAAAAGGAGAAAAGGCGTTCGTGAAAGGTCTGATTAGTAGCTGTGCACAAGAGCGACCGTATGCCGTGGAGTGCCTCGGGGAAGGCTTCTTGCTAATAGTTGATGGTCCAGCCTTTCGACCTCAGGGCCAGGAGGACTGCATTCCAGATTACCCCATTTTCACGTTCAACCTGCCCATTGCCCCTGGGGTTGTAGCTAGTCATGTGACTAGCTGCGGTGCATCACACTGCCAAGTACTGGTGGAGCTCCTCACTCATGAAGCTGGACCCCCAGTCACTGTGGATGAACGTCGGGTATCCAAACATAGTGAAGATCTTCCCCAGTGCCTTGATAATGGAGGCGATGGAGATGTCAGGGCAAGGGATGGCAAAGGGGAAAACAGAAATATTCATCTATGACCAAGAGGACATAGATGTTCTTATTCATGGAAGGCAGTGAGTCACTTGAAGGGCCGAGTGGCCTTCACTACATGGGCCTGAGGCGGGCAGAAGAAGCGCGGTTTGCACTTCGCACAAACCCTGCAGGACTCAGTCATGGTCCAGATTTCTTGGACGGTGAAGGGGAGGTTCTGGGACTGCGCAACACCTGGGTGGCAAAGGGTGTCGTGCAGCACCTGAAGATCTTTGGACTGTGCACTGGCACATGTCAGGGACAGGGCATCGAGAGAGTCATTGAGCTTCCCCGGCCTATACTGGATGTCATAGATGAAAGTGGCCAGCTCGACTCTTCCAGTGCAAAATCTTGTCGTTTTTGATCATGCCTATATGGGGTGGTGCTGAATGTGAATGCCACCACACATTGGTTAGTGAGAAGGGTGAATCTTCTGCCTGACAGGTAGTGGCGCCAGTGGCGGACTACTTCCTTGATCTCCTGGGCCTCCTTTTTGATGGTGGAGTGTCCAAGCTCTGAACCATGGAGGGTCCTGGAGAAAAAGGCCACAGGACTGCCCCCTTGATTGAGGTTGGCAGCGAGGGCAACATCAGAGGCATCACACTCCCCCTGGAATGGGGTGGTCTCATCCATGGCATGCATTGTGGCATTGGTGATGTCCTGTCTGATGTTGGCCAAGGCTGTTTGCACCTCGGCAGGGAGGGGAAAGGTGGTGGCTTGGCCAAGGGGTGGTCCTTGTCTGAGAAGTGGGGGATCCACTGGGATTAGTAAGAGAAGAGCCCTAGGCACCCGCAGAGGGCCTTGAGCATGTGGGGGAGTGCAGTCTCGTTAGTGGGCAGATGCATTTGGGGTCGGCACCAATGACACCATGTTCCACGATGCACCCCAGAATGGCAAGACGGGTGGTAATGAATACGCTTTTCTCCCTGATGTAGGTGAGATTCAGTGCCTCTGCCGTCCAGAGAAATCTCTCCAGGTTGGCATCATGGTCCTGCTGGTCGTGGCCGCAGATGGTGGCATTGTCCAGGTATGGGAAAGTCGCTTTTAGATTGTGCTGGTCTACCATGTGGTCCATCTCCCGCTGAAACACAGAGACTCCATTTGTGACCCCAAACTTGACCTGGTGGAACTGGTAGAGGGGTCCATGTGCCTCAAAGGTGGTATAAGGTTTATCTTGGGCATAAATGGAGAGCTGATAGAAGGCCGACTTCAGGTCAGTCGTGAAGAAAACCCTGTACTGGGCTATCGCGTTGACCATGTCGGCAATGCGGGGCAGTGTGTAAGTATCCAGCTAGGAGCACCGGTTAATGCTCTGACTATAGTCGATGACCATCCTAGATTTGCTGCCCCCTTTTACAACAAGGGCCTGGGCTCTCCAGGGGCTCTTTACGCCAGAAGCCGTTTCACCTCGGCCTTGATAAAGGTCGTATCGACTGCACAGTAGCACTTGCTCTTGGCCGCAATAGGCTTACAGTCTGGCGTCAGGTAGTTGAAGAGGGTCGGAGTGGGTAGCCATAGGGTGGAGAGCCCGCAGGTTGACTGGGGTCAGTTGCTGGACTTTGTGCTGTGGCTGGTGAGTGGGGGGAATGGGCCATTGAAGGCAAGGGTGAGGATGTGGAGGAGTTGCTGAAAGTCAAATCCCAGGATAACCAGGGCACAGAGCTTGGGCACAACAAAGAGCCGGAACCCTTGTATGTTCCCCCCACCACTGTCAAATTTACTGAGAAGTGCCCTAGCTCCTGGGCTGCGAAGGCAAAAGTGAAGTTCACTGGGTATACTTTGAGTTTCACTGCATGGTCCACATGTGGGTGCAAAAAGCTCTCAGAACTACCTCTATCAAACAGGTATTTTACTACCTTCCCATTGACAGCAATGTCCATCATCGAGCACCTGAGTCCATGGGGAATGTCCTCCATTAGGATGCTAGGACCGCCTTGGTGTCTGAGTCACTGCTCCCCAATGGTTGTGGTGAGTAGCGGCCAGTAGGTGCCTTTAGGAGCATGGGGTGCGGTGAGTGTGCAGTTTTGCACAGGCACGTTGACCTCATCGTCTGGTTGGTGAGTCAGGCAATTTGGGGTGGTTGGGGGTAGGCTAGCCCATAATAGCTAGAGACATACATGGTGTTGGTATAGTCGGGTGACTTGGATGGATGTGACGTCGGAAATGATGTCGTTGGTGTGGGTGGAAGTTGGATGATGAAAGTTGGCAGTGCCCCGTGGTGAGCACATGGCAGTTGCGTGGTTGGACTGCTGGGCTGGAAGTGACGTCGTTGGTGCAGGCAGAAGTGGCTGGTGGAGTTATGGCGCTGCCCGACACTCGCACATGGAATCCAGAAAGTCAGAAGGGGCTCTTGGTTGGTCGCGGAGGGCCAGAATGCTCCCGGTGGGTTTGGAGAGGTACACTTTAGCAAAGTGGTCTTTCTTGCTGCATCAATTCTTTCGGAAGTGCCTGTCTGACCCACTCCAGGACCAAGGCTGGCAGCTGCAATCGTCTCTTCCACATAGGGACCTTCAGCAGATGCTGTCATTGGTGTCAGCCAGGCCGGTGGTTGGGGGAGGTGAGCATCGAAGACCTCTACATAGTGAGCTGCAGCTTCTAGGAAGCGGACCACCTCCATGATCCTGGTAAGGGAGGCATTATTCTCCTTCATCAGTCTCTGTTGAGTTGCCCTTGACTGCAGCCCTCGCACGCAGGAATCCTGGATTAGGTGGTCCACCTCCACAGCAGTCACCCCAGCTTCGATCATGCACGGGCATGCGAGTTTTCACAGTGCCCCTAGGTAAGCATTTGCCATCTTAACTGGCTGCTGTACCCTGATGCTGAGCAGGTACCGGGTATAGAGTATGTTCATTACGGGCCGGTACATGCCTTCCAGGATGGCCATTGCTTGTTTGAAATCCATGTAGTCTCAGATAGCCTGGAAAGCACGTGGACCCAGCTTGGTGTGTTTCTTCTGGTTAGTGTTGATTAGCTCAGCCTGTGTGTGGATGATCGCCTCAATCGCATGCTTCCAGATTTCGAAGTATGCTGGAGTGTCCGGATGTTGAGGGTCGATATCAGGCTTCTCGATGATTAGGAACTTCTCCATGGCCCTTTTAATTTTAAGCTAATTAAATAGTGAGCGCTGCTGTGTGAATAATTCTGACGCCAAGCCCACAGACTGTACAACAGGCTTTAATTAGCTTAAACTTGTACACACCAGTCTCAGAATCTTTGCTGGCTCCATGTGTCTGACTGTCCCCGAGGACTCGAGTCTTTATAGGGGCCAGTGATTGAGAGCCGGCAGGTGGGGCCTGCCTCCCAGGTTGCCTACCTGCAGGTACAGTGGTTGCCCCCTGCAGTAGACTGGTAGGAGTGTGGCCATTGTAGTTAGTGGTTGTATCACCACATATAGTGTCACTCAACTGTAATATTGACACATCCAATTTTAGCCTCTCCCTCTCAAACTACAGAGTGAATTTTATCATTTTGTGATCACTGGCTCCTAACGGTTCTTTTACCTTAAGCTCCATAATCAAATCATGTTATTGCACAGCACCAAATCTAAAATTGCCTTTCCCAATTGGGGTTGACCACAAGCTGCTCCTCAAAGACATTGTGTAAGCATTCCACAAATCCCTTCTCTTGGGATCCAATGCCAAACTGATTTTCCCAGTGTATCTGCATATTTAAGCTCCCCACTGCATGACCACCATAACATTACCTTTTTGTTTTTCAAACCATCTCTAACTCCTGTGTAATTTGTACTCCACATCCTGTGTGCTATTTGGAGCCTCATATATAACTCCCAGCTGTGATCCTCCTTCAGTCTCATCTCTGTCATGCCCATAATGTTATACCTGCCAATCTCTAAGTGCACTTTACGCTCATCTATTTCCTCCTTCATCACTATTTGGTGCCCAAAATAATTCTTCCAATGAAAAAACACTTCACTTGTGAATCTGCAGGAGTCATTTATTGCATCAAGTGTTCCCGATTAGACCGCCTTTACATCGATAAGACTAAATACAGACTGGGAGATTGCTTCATTAAGCACTTTTGCTCTGTCCCTGGCAATAGCAAGGATCTCCCAGTGGCAAATCATTTTAATTCCACACATGTTTCCCACACCAACAAGTTTGTCCATGGCCTCATGCTCTGCCAAACAGAGGCTATCTGTAAATTGGAGCAACAACATCATATATTCTGTCTGGGCACTCTCCAGATAACATTCACATCAACTCCCCCAATTTCCATTAAATCCCTCCCCTGAGTCTCTCTCTTTCCCGATCTCTCTGTCTCCTTTCTTCTCGCTCCCCACCCACCTTCCTTCCTTATCAGTGAACTACCCTCCCCCATCACAACAGATTTTTTTTCTTCCCACCTCCCATCTGCATCCACTTGGGACCTCTTACATGTGGTTCTCCCCCTAAACCTCTCTTCTCTTCTCCCCCAAACTTTTTTTTCAGTGGCCCATCTGCTTTTTGGTCATATCTTGATGAAAGGTTCATGCCCGAAGCTATGTGACATGCTGAGTTTCTCCAGCACATTTGTATATTGTACTCGACCCTAGTCTGCAGACTTTCTTTTTTAATTCTCTTAAGCTCACCTTGTTTCATACACTTTCAGTCCTGCGTTCACCTCCTTTCTCACACATGTCATCAGAGTTTAAATACCATGTATTCTTTTTTAAATACTCTCTCCATTTTTTTGTGGAGTCTTTAATAACCTCTCCTGCACAATCCTTTCCTTTAACTTTTCCAATCCGTTGAGCCCACTCCACTGCTATTTGGCTTAAAGCTCTAACCATAATCCTGGTTATGCGATTTGCTGGGATCCTGGTCGCAGCACTGTCCAGGTGGAGCCTATCCTTTCAGAACAGCTCCCTCCTTCCAAAATACTGGTGCCAATGTCCCACAAATTTTGGCTAATTGGATGCTGTTTGGCGCAGAAAAATCAACATACAGGAAATAAATCAGTGCCAAGTGAACGAACAGTCTAATTACCAGAGAGCAGCCACGAACTGGTATGTAAGTTAGAAGAAAATCAGTTTACTGATGCAAAATTTGAACAAAGTATATTTACATTAATCTAAATCTAAATATCATGGCATTTTGTGATCAATATAGATTAATGAGTGATAGATGGTTATATGTAAAATTTAAAAATTGATACATAATCAGATTGGTGCTTTAAACTGATACATATCAATTACTTATTGTAATGTCAGCCTGCTGCAAAAGCAAGAGAAACATAACTAAATTGGCTCTAGCATTGAGATATTAAGATAGAAATTGAAAAAAAAGCCAGAACATTTAAAAAAAATTAATATGTTGCTGATTATTATGTTTTTAAATTCAAATAATGTTACCATCCATTGAAAATGCTATTAATTCCTGAAAAATGTGTAAAATTAAAGATGATAGCAATTATAGACTAACAATAACAGCCAGTATTCTCATAGCACCCCTAACATAATGAGGACTACCATGGTATTATGGAGGTGCACTGTTAAACTCAGTTCATTACCTTCCCATTGGTAAGATACTGTGGCGGCGCACATCCTCATAGCGAACCGGCCCCGCTTGTATCACCATGTGGCGGGGCAGCCATGGGGAAATGGCGTCATCAGAGGTTTCTCTCTGACTCCAGCATCCCTTCCAGAGCGCAACCTGGGCAGCGATTATGATGTCACAGTGCATCAGGTGACTGAGCTCATGCTGCCCTTATAGGGGCGTGCTGAATTTGAATAAAAACTGTCGTTAACAACCCTCAACGTGGTGGCTGTGTTTCTCTTCCACTGCTCACATCGCCACAGTGGTGACCCCGACGAGCCCAGATGTTTTTCTGGACTCAAAACACCATGGATTCAGCAGAGGTTAACGCTGTCTCCATCAAGCTTCCCCCCTTTTGGACCCACCAACTGAGAACGTGGTTCGGGCAGGCAGAAGCACAATTTCAACTCCGCAACATCTCCTCAGATGCCATGATGTTCTATCATGTCGTTAGCGTTCTGGACCAAGATGCAGTAGCGAGGGTGGACGACATCATCCACCACCCCCCGGCTACAGGCAAGTACACCTCAAAAACCTGCTGCTTGGAACTTTTGGGCTAACTTCCCAGCAACGGGCTTCCAGGCTCTTTCACCTAGATGGGCTTGGGGACCGTAGTCCGTCGGCGCTGATGGACGAAATGCTGGCCCTGGCGGAAGACCACAAGCCTTGTTTTCTCTTCCGCCAGATATTCCTAGAACAGATGCTGGAGGACATCCAGCTACTCCTCAGATGAAGACTTCTCGAACCCGAGGAGAGTAGCAGCCCGTGAGGATGCTTTCTGGTGCACGAAGAGGGAGAACGAGGCAGCCCTCAACCAGGGGGCATGACCAGGAGCCAACTGACCGCAAGCTGCTCCCAAGACGAAGCCAGAGGAGGGCCAGTTGACCTGGTGTTTCTACCACCAGTGCTGGGCTGCGCAAGCCTGTAAGTGCCACCAGCCCTGTGGGTTTCAGGGAAATGACCAGGTCACCCGCCGTTGATGGCTGCGACGACTGGCCACACAAACAGCCTCCTTCATGTGATGGACAAATCCACCGGCCGCTGATTCCTGGTGGATACAGGGGCTGAGCTCAGCGTCATTCCCCCCACAGCATTAGAGACTCGCACCTGATCTCGAGATCAAACCCTGTGGGCGGCCAACAGCTCCATCATCAGGACCTATGGCCGCAGGGCACAGATCCACATCGAAAAGGAGAAGTTTCACTGGAGATTTGTCCTAGCCTCCGTGGACACTGCGCTGTTAGGGGGCAACTTCCTCAGAGCTCACAGCTTACTGGTTGATATAAAGGGCAAAAGGCTGGTCAATGTCCGAACGTTCCACTCCATCCGACTGGACACAGCAGAAACCCGCAGGCCTGAAGTCGCCACCGTAGCCGCCACCAGTGTTCAACAAGGTCCTCCACAAATTCCCCACCATCTTAGAGCCACAGTTCAACACCGCCCTGCCCAGCATGGGGTCTTCCACCATATCGTCACACAGGGCCCCCCCACTGCACGCTAGACCCAGAAGGCTGCTGCCTGAGAAGCTCCTGCAGGCAAAGGACGAGTTCTCCAGGTTCCAGGAACTGGGAATCGTCTGCACTCGGACAGCACCTGGGCATCGCCGCTCCTTATGGTCCTGAAATCGTCCGGGGGCTGGAGACTGTGCAGGGAAAACCATCATTTGAACAATACAACCACATCCGACAGGTACCCGGTGTCCCACATACAGGACTCCTCCGCCAACCTCCACGGTGCACGGGTCTTCTTCAAAGTGGACCTCATGGGGGGATACCATCAGATCCTGGTGCATCGAGACGACGTGGGTAAGATGGCCATTATCACCCCTTTCGGCCTCTTCGAGTTCCTGCGTATGCCCTTCAGTCTAAAGAACGCGGTCCAAACGTTCCAGCGCTTCATGGACATGGTTGGAAAAGACCTGGACTTTGTGTTCATTTACCTGGACTATATTCTCATTGCCAGTCGCAACCGCGATGAACACAAAGCCCACCTCTGCAACACTCTTTGTCTGGCTGACGGACTTCGGCCTCATGGTCAACGTGGCCAAATGCTAGTTCGGCAAGGAGTCCCTCCAGTTCCTGGTGCACCTTATTTCGGCGGCTGCGGCCAAGCCAGCACCGGAGAAGGTAGCGGCTGTTCAACGATTCCACAAACCTACCACCCTGAAAGGCATCCAAGAGTTCACGGGGACGGTGAACTTTTACCATTGTTTCATCCCCGGAGCCCATTGTTCGCGCTCATGGCCACCAAAGAAAAGACTTTATCGTGGTCAGAGGAGGAGGACAGGGCTTTCATCGCAACAAAGGAGGCTCTAGCCAGCACTACACTGCTGGTGGATCAGCAGCCGGAGGTCCGCATGGCGTTATCGCTGGACGCCTCAGCTATGGCGGTGGGGGGGGTTAAGGAACAGTGGCTCGATGGACAATTTCGCCCACTGGCCTTTTTCAGCGAGCAACTGCGCGTGCCGGAACTCAAATACAGCGCCTTCGACTGGGAGCTCCTGGCGCTGTATCTGGCCACCTGCTATTTCCGCTACTTCCTTGAGGGCAGGCCGTTCACAGCCTTCATGGATCACAAACCCCTCACTCAAGCACTGGCGATGGCCATGGATCCATGGTCCACCAGACAGCAGCACCACCTATCGTATGTGTCTGAGTTCACGAATGACATCCGACACAGGGCTGGCAAGGAAAATATAGTGGTGGATGTGCTCTCCCATCCAGCCATCAACACTTTCATGCCCGGCCTGGATTACGAGCAACTGGTTCAGGCACAGAGGAACGATGTGGAGATGCAGGTCTTGCGGACCGCCATCTCGGGCCTCAAACTTAAGGATGTCCTTGTGCCCAACAGCCCAGACACATTGCTCTGCGACGTCTTAACAGGCATGCCGCGCCCAGTGGTCCCACTGCTCTGGAGGACGAAGGTCTTTAGTCTGATCCACGACCTCGCTCTCCCAGCGGTAAAGACAACCGTGCGAATGGTCGCGGAGCAGTTTGTGTGGCACGGGCTGAAGAAGGAGGTGGCGGAACTGGCCAGGAACTTTACCAGGTGCCAGACCTCCAAGGTCCAGCGACACACGTGAGCCCCATCCAGAACTTCGACCCGGCGGTTCACAGATTCCAACACATCCACGTTGATGTTGTCAGGCCCCTGTCCAAGGAGGCTCGTTACCTCCTCACAGTGGTGGATCAGGCCACAAGGTGGCTGGAGACCGTCCCGATTAAGGAGGCCTCTGCGGAGACGTGCGCCAGGACTCTGGTCAGCCTTTTCGGAGTCCCTGCGCACATCACTAACGACAGAGGTGTGCAGTTCACATCTGCCCTATGGATTCAGATGGCAAAGCTCCTGGAGGTCAAGCTCCACCACACCACAGCATACCACCCGCAGTCCAACGGGTTGGAGAAGAGGTTCCACAGGCACCTGAAGGCATCGCTTATGGCCAGGCTCTCCAGACCAGACTGTGCGGACAAACTACCCTGGGCCCTCCTCGGGATTAGGACGGCACCCAAGGAGGACCTGCAGGCTTCACCAGCAGAGATGGTCTATGGCGCACCGCTTTCCCTGCCTGAAGGCGGCCCATCTGGACATCACAGCAAGTGCAGATGGCCGTTCCAAGCGCCAGGGCTGGCCGCTAAAGCGACAGGAAGTGTAGCCGGTTCTGGGGAGGTGGGGGTTGTGTGGTGGCGCACATTCTCATCGTGAACCAGCCCCGCTTGTATCGCCACGTGGTGGGGCAGCCATGGGGAAATGGCATTGTCAGAGGTTTCTCTCTGACTCCAGCATCCCTTCCAGCGCGCACCCTGGGCAGCGATTATGTTACAATGCACCAGGAGACTGAGCTCATGCTGCCTTTAAAGGGGCGTGCTGAATTTGAATAACAACTGTCGTTAACGACCCTCAACGTGGTGGCTGTGTTTCTTCCACTGCTCACACTGCCACAATGCTTTGTTAAACTGGTAGATTTTAAGTGCAGTTTTGTTTTAAATGATGAACAAGTTGCAAAGCTGTGAAGAAGTTTAGCTGGAATTTTAAGATCTTAGCAACAAGAAAGCTAAATCACAGATTATTTCTAGAACTGGATGACCAGACTTAATATTGGAAGAGACTCAGTCATGGGGAGTTGCCACTTTACAGAGATACTTGAAAACAAACACATGAATTTTTAAACCAAATAGGGTTTAATTAGGAACGAATGTAGATCAGCATTCATATGCTGATGGAAGCCACACACCTGCCATGAGGAAAGCAGGGTTTTGGATAATCATCTCAAGTTTGTAGTTAGAGGATTGAATTTGGGAGGCCCTTCAGGAGCTTGTTCAAATATTGAAAAGTAGAGACAACAAAATTGTCTCTATTTTTGGGGATTCTCTGAGGATTTCAACAGCAGATGAAGGGAGTCAGGAGTAGATATGGGTGAGGTCACAAAGCGGAAAAAAATCGGAAAACACTCAAAATACTCCACAGAGAGCAGATGTGGAGAGAAGCAGTCAAAATTTCAGCTCCATTACTTTATTTTATTTCAGATTTTCAACAGATCTAATTTTTTCTTTTTGACTACAAAGGTAGGAGTAGGTGATCTTGTTAATAGTGCAGATAAATGGTCTAAATCTCATCTTAGGATCATTGGACACCAAAGCTGCAAACAGACTGGAAGTTGCCGAGGAAATGAAAGGAATCAGAGGCTATGGATCAGAGTTTGTAGTGAGATGAAAGACAATGGCTTCAGGCATTTAGCTAGAGGAAGTTTCTACTCATTCAATAGTGAGCATGAAGCATATTTGGAGGGTTTGAGAGGTGTCACAATTGGTGCTGTTAGCTTACATACAGAAACTGATACTGCATTTTTGGGTGATGTCAAGATAAAAATATAGGTTGAGTTCAATGATAGATTCTTTCATAGGTAGCAAGGCAAACATGGTGAGAAGTGACTGCAGGTGAATCATTGGCTAAAACATACCTACACAGCAGTACTAAGGGTAGGGTTAGTGGAAGAAGGTCCAACTGCGCAGACTTCATTAAATAAATAGTTTCGTCAAGCCCATGATGCTGATGTATGCAACTGCAATAATTTCAACACAGCAGGAGCCTTTCCAATATAAAGTTCCAGAGGAAGACCTGTGGAAAGACAGCAAATGCTGGCTATGTGAAAGAATTTGCTTAGTCAGAAGCAGTCTAGGAAAAGAAATAAATTAGACATTTGGAAATAAGCAAGATAATCCTCTAGACCCAGTTTGAGGAAAGTGTAAAGGATAAGCCTTGTGCTTCTGATTTGTAGATAATTTTATGACTATCCCTTTAAGGAATAAGAATTGTTTGTAGTGTTACTATAGCTACTATGATGTCATATGTCATAATATCCATGCAGACTCGGAGCTTGATTTATCATTCTTCAGATGTAAGCATCGAAATACTTTTCTTTGAATTCATCTTAATCATTTCTTATTGTCTTAATCATCTCTTATTATAATTTTATATCATTGTTTTTTAATATAGCCGAATGCTTCATTGTTATGAAAATCTTGATGCAAAGTTATGCAAAATGTTTATCCGTTTATATCAATGAATTAAAGCTACATAAAATTGCATCTTCAAAGTTTGGTTTATTGGAGTGATAAGATAGCAATTCTGAAGATTAGTGTGTTGGCTCCAGGAAAGATCATCTGAGATAGTGATATTTTAAAATTTAAATTTAGATGTACAGCACAGTAACAATCATTTCCACCATGAGTCCATGCCAATTTTCACCCAATTATCCTACAACTCATGCTACATTTTGAACATGGGAAGAAACTGGAGGCCCTAGGGAAAGCCCATGCAGACATGAGTGCCAACTGTGCTGGCTCTAGAATTTAATTTTGCTCACCCTCTCAACCTCTGATCTCCCAATGATCACTGGATTGTACACATCTGGTTTTCCTTTCCTGAAGTCAACAATCATCTCCTTGGTTTTGGTGACCTTGAGTGTGAGGTTAATGTTGGTGCATCATTCAGCCAAGTTTTCAATCTTCATCCTGTATACTGACTCATCACCTCTTTTTATACAACCCACTTCCATGGTATCATCAGCAAATTTGTAGATGGTGTTGTTGTCATATCAAGTCACATAGTCATAGGTGTAAAACGAGTAGAGCAGGGGGCTAAGATTACAGGACTCTGGTGCTCCAGTTCTGATGGAGATTGTGGAGGAGATGTTCTTGCCAGTCATCACTGATTGTGATCTGTAGGTGAGGAAATCAAGGATCCTTTACACAGTGGAGTGTTGAGTTCTAGGTTTTGGAGTTTGCTGATCAATTTTTAGGGGATGATGAAGTTAAATGCTAAACTGTAGTCAATAAAGAGCATCCTGATGTATGCATCTTTGCTGTTCAGGTGTTCCAGAGCTTTGTGTAGAGCCATTAAGATGGCTGATGCTACGAGAGGGGAATTGGAATGGATCTATGTCGCTGCTCAGACAGGAGCTGATAGGCTTCAACACCAAAACACTTCATCACTGTTGATATGAGTGCCATAGTCGATAGTCTATGTCGATAGTCATTTAGACAGGCTACTGCACTGTCCTTGGGAACCAGTACGGTTAAGGCCTGTTTGAAACAGGTGGGTACCATGCCCTGCTGCAGTGAGATGTTGAAGATATCCATGAATATGTTGATAAGTTTTCAGATTGAATAAACCTAGGTGCCTGACAAATTTATTTCCTTTAACCCACAACAATAAAAAAATTGCTAGACTCTCCAACATTGCTGTTGTAAATACATTATTCTTTGCAAAATGGCAGCTGCACCCGACTAACAAACTTCATGCGCTTCTCTGTGTGTGGATTAAAGTGGAAATTTAATGAGAGATGTGGAATAATATTATAGAAGTATAAATTCCATCCTTCAAATAATACCATTAAAACAGAAAAAAACAAGTGCTTGACTGTTTTCCAATCGAGCTTTAAACATGATTTTTTTGATGGCATTAGTTTTCTAGGTGTATAAACCATAATTATTAACTAGTTATTAATTCATAGGTCCAGTAATACTGCAGATGTAACATGACAAATTTAATGTTTTTGGAGGTGGATTATATTCTCATTTCACTGCTGCCAAATCAAACAAGATAACTCTTTGCATCCATGAAATTTCTTCTTGCAGATGCTGGCTGGCCCTGATGATTCACAACCGCTGGTGATCATAATTTAGGTTTGATCCAAGAGATTGAGCTCTGACAAGTAATTGAGTTGTGGAAAGAATTATAGATGAGCCTGACACTGTTCACACCACAATTCCCAAGCCAAATTCACTTTCCTGGAAGGGTGGAGGGATGTTCCTGAACTGAGAAATAATTGCCAGCAGAAGCCCTTTTGGATATTTTCCTCCTGCCACAAACCCAGGGCAGTTGTTGTATTTATATTACCATTCCAGTTGTGACCCAACTGATAATGCAGACCTTTCAGCCTGTTTGGAACAGTTTTGGATTTGTCAATTAAATCATTTGATGAACCATCAATAACTCCAAAAGACAGTAAATTGTGTAAAATTGATTTTTTTCAGATTTTATTCACAATAGAATGGAACGGTGTCCATGTTGGTTGACTGTCCTGAACTGGGAAGGGGGCTGTGGAACCATTCAAACTCTTTCCAACAGCTCTAGCAAACATATCCACCAGTATACTGGTTCCTCTCTAGCTCAAGTGCAGCTCATTCTATTTATACGAGTCTGACCTTCCCAGAAGAGATCCCTGTCATCCATGAATCTGAACCCCTGCACCAACTCTTCAGATATGCTTTCATCTGCCACAGCTTCCTACTCCTTCCATCACTGGTGCATGGCACAGGCAGCAATCCCGAGATTGCTGTCCTTGAGGTTCTGCTTTCCAGCTTCTTTCCTCACTCCCTATAATCCCTCTTCAGGACATCATCTCAACTTCTATCTATGTCATTGGTACCAACGTGGCCCACTACAACTGGCTGCTAACCCTCCTGCTTGAGAATGCTGTGGACTCGATCAGACCCTAGAACCTGGGAGGCAACATACCATCCAAGAGACTTGATTTTGCTCAGAGAACCTAAATCCCCAATAACTATCACTCTCCTCCTTTTCCCTCCTTCCCTTCTTAGCCGAAGAGCGAGAATCTGTGCCAGAGATGTGACCACTATGACTTGTCCCTGGTAGATCATCCTCCTCAACAATATCCACACCCTCGAATGTCTGCCTCCTACCCTTGCCTCTCCTGCCTCCTCCCTTCTGGGGTGAATAGTCTGTAAGGAGTTGTAATGGACTGATGTAGGGCATCAGAAATGGGGACAACCACCTGACTGAGAAAGTGAAGCAGAGAAGAAAACCCTAATGATGGTGACCACAGTGGTGCAGCGAGGGGCTCTGTGGCTGAAGGACACACACTGATGAAGCTGATGGCAACTTGCAGTCAAAGAACCCAGATAGGCTGTGGGTTGCTGGAGAGTTGAGTTCAAAGTGCCCACACAAGCTACAGGCTGCTTGAGGATGACTCACGATAAACATATCTGGATTATGATATTGGAATCAGGGTTTGAGAGGGTGTGAAGGGGAAGAAGGACTCCTAAAGAGCTGAATGCTTTCTCATCATGTCAGAGGTTTGTATCTGGGCTTGGGTTGCCAATGGTTTGAACTTAACTGATGCCTTGTGATCCTTTGACAGATCAAATGCAATATCATATAATTGTAGTGGCAGACTACACTGCTACTGAAAGAACACACAACCAGACGGGTTGAGCTCAGTGAGCAGAATTGATTTATTGAAGGCTGCTGGGCTGGACTTATACTCCCAGCCCGGACCTGTTTGAGAACTGCACTGAGGGGGGGGGGGGGGCGGGGTGGGAATGACGTCACCCAGGTGTCACGTCATCCCCCAGTGTGGGCTTCTGAGCCCTGTGCCGAGAAGAAGGGGAAACCCCCGACGGCGCCATTTGGCTGGCTGCCCCGCTGCGTGGATTACAAGTGGGGCTGATTCACCTGCCTAGAGGTGTGCCGCCATACAGACCCCCCCCCCCCAGAACTGGCGCCGATGTCCTTTTTAGCTGGGCGGCCTCGCTTCTTGGGCTGGGCCACAATCACTGGTTCGGTGGGGACGAGGTACAGTGGCTTCAGCCTGTCCACAGTAAACAGTTCCCGCCTGCTGCCGATGACCAGCGTGAACGTAGACCCTGAATGCTGGACAACCTTGAACGGCCCCTCGTAAGGTCTCTGCAGAGGTGTTGCGGGCGGTCCCCGCCGAATAAAAATGTACTCTACTCGCTGGGGATGTGAGATGGCTGTGAGTTGTGTCTAGGTGGTGGTGGAGATGCAAAGGAGTCCAAGTGGGCCCGGAGGTGGAGAGCAGCTCAAGCAGCAACCGTTGGGGGTTGTGAGGTGCGTTGATGAACTCACCAGGAAGTGCCAGCGGTGTGCCATTGACCAGCTCAGCTGATGATGCCTGGGCGTGGAGCGGATGCCCAGGAGCACCCAAGACAGTTTGTCCACCCAGTCAGGACCGATGAGGCGGGCCATAAGTGCCGACTTAAGGTGGCGGTGGAGACGCTCGACCATTCCATTGGCCTGCGGGTGATAGGCCGTGGTATGGTGTAGCTCGATCCCCAACCTGTTGACTCCTTTGCACCCCCACCACCACCCAGACACAACTCACGGCCATTTCACGTCTCCAGCGAGTAGAGCTGTGCCCAGAGCACAGAGGTGAACTGGGTGCCCCGATCGCTGGTGAGGTGATTCGGAACGCCAAACCAGGTGACCCAGCCATGCAACAGCGCTCAGAAGCAGGAGTCCATGGAGGATTCCGGCATCGGGATCGCCTCGGGCCAATGAGTGGTGCAGTCCACCACTGTGAACATGTAATGGTTACCCCAGGAAATGGGTAAGGGCCCCACTATATCCACACAAATGTGGCTGAACCGTTCCTGGACATCCTTGATTTGTTGCACAGGTGCCCTGGTGTGCCTGTGTACCTTGGACATCTGTCAAGGGGTGCATGTTCTGGCTAAGCCCATGATCTGCTTCTGGAGCCCGTGCCAGACGAACAGCCTGTGGACCTGATGGATGGGTGCGAAAGGTCGTGGATGTGATGGAAGACTTGCCTGTGCCACTGCTGGGGAACCAATGGCCGCGGGGTGCCCATGGAGATATCGCACAGGAAGGTGCTTCTGCCGCTCGGAGTCGGGAGGTCTCGGAACCACAGGCCCTTGATGGCAGTCCTGAAGGCTAGCGTCTCCTCATCGGACTTTGGTCCATGGCGAGCTGGACGAAGTCAAGGCCGGGAGTCAGTGCGCAGATGGCCAGTCGCAAGAATGTATCGGCGACCACATTGTCCTTCACCGCCTTGTGCCAGATGTCGGTGGTAAACTCCGACATGAAGGAGAGGTGACGCTGTTGGCGGGCCAACCAGGGGTCCTTCGCCATCACGAGTTCCTGGGTGAGCAGTTTGTGGTCAGTGAAAATGGTAAAAGTCCTCCCCTCCAAGAAATAGTGGAAATGCCGCACCGCCATACCTGTGCTCTGGCGGGTGGAGAAGCCAGCTGAAGAATGCCAGCGGCTTCCATTGTCCGTTCACCTGCTGCTCCAGGCCGGCGCCGACGGCTGTGGCAGAGGCATCGACGGAGAGCACCATATGCAGGTCGGTGTGCACGTGAGTGAGCATGGTAGCCTTCACGAGGGCGTCTTGGGTGGCCTCGAATGCACTGCAGGCCTCTGGGGTCCAGGTGAGTGTTTTGTGCTTGGCTGCGATGAGGGCGAATAGCAGCTGTATGATGCGCGCAGCTCCCAGGATGAATCGTTTGTAGAAGTTGACCATACCCATGAACTCGAGCAGCCCTTTGAGATTGTCCGGACATGAGAACTCCGTGATAGCAGCAACCTTCGTAGTGGCGGGCGTGGCTCCCTCGACCGTGATTGTATGGCCCAGGAACTGCATGGACTCTTTCCCAAACTGGCACTTGGCTGGGTTGATGGTGAGGCCGAAGTCGGCCAGCCGGGAGAAGATGGTGCATAGGTGGGCCTGCTGGCAACGAGGATGTCGTCTAAGTAAATGAAGATGAAATCCAGGTCCCTGCCCACTGAGTCCATGAGGCGTTGGAAGGTCTGAGCGGCATTCTTGAGCCCTAACGGCATGCGAAGGAATTTGAACGAGCCGAAGGGGATGATGATGGCCGACTTGGGTATGTCCTCAGGGTGCACCGGGATTTGGTGATACCTGCACACCAGGTCAACCTTGGAGAAAACCGTTGCACCATGCAGGTTGGCCATAAAGTCCTGGATGTGAGGGATGGGGTAACAGTCAGGAACTGTCGCCTCATTGAGTCGTTGATAGTCTCCTCAGGGGTGCCAGCCGCTGGAGGCTTTCAGGACCAGGTGGATGGGCGAGGCCCACGGGCTGTCAAACCACCGAATGATCCCCAGCTCCAACAGATGCAAAAACTCCTCCTTTGCCACCTGGAGCTTGTCAGGCGGGAGCCGGTGTGCCTTGGCGTGAACCGATGGGCCCTGGGTGAGGATGTGGTGGAACACCCCGTGGCGCGGCAAGGCAGCGGAGAACTGTGGATTGGAGGGACAGAAACTCATCTAGGATTCGCTGGAAATCGTCTCTGGGTGTGCTGATCATGGCCATCTGCGGCTACTCTGTGCAGGAGGCATCGAGGCGAATGGCCTGGAAAGTACAGGCATCCACCAGGCACCTACCCCGAATGTCCACCAGAAGCTTGTGGGTGAGGAGGAAGTCGGCACCCAAGATGGTCAGAAGGGACGAGACGCTGAACCTCCATGAAAAATTTCATCGGCCGATCTGGAAGTGGATTGTCTCGTCTCCATACATCCGGATCTCTGGTTGCGTTGGCCGCATTGAGGGAAGGACCTCAAGGTCAGTTCCTGGACTTGATGGCTGTGGCCAGGATCTGGGCCCCAGTGTCGACGAGGAACCGCCGGCAGCTGACTGAGTCCCGTAGGTAGAAGAGGTTGTGTCCTTGGCCAGCTGCCACAACCATTAACAGTGGCCGGCCTGCTCATTTCCCTGGAATGAGCAGGTCTGACGATACTTCCAAGTCTTGGCTCTCAGCACTGGTGGTAGAAGCAGAGGCCTGGAGCAGATGCCGTGCCCCTGGTTATGCACTCGGTGGCCTCTGCAGGGGCCGGATGTTTTACCATAATGCTAGGGGTGGGCTTGGCATGATCATGCCCGTGCATCATGACCTGCTGGACCGCTGAGCCCTCCGGGAATCGCTCGAGCCATAGCTCTTGGGTCTTCTGAGTAATCTTCCTCGGGTCAGTAAAGCTCTCTTGGGCCAGTAACGGCTGGATGTCCTCGGGCAGATGGCCGAGGAAAATGCAGTCGAAGAGTGGAGAGTTGGTGTGATCACCCATGAGCTCAAGCATCTCATCCATCAGCTCCATCGGGGACCTGTCCCCCAAGGTGTCGAGGTGCAGCATCCGAGCGGCACACTGGCAGCTGGATAGTCCGAGGGATCCGGTGAGCACTCGCTTGATGGTCTCGATTTGTCTTCAGCGGGTGGGTGCTGAATGAGGTGCAGCACGGGTTTGGGCGGCGACCACATGGTAGAATGAAATCTGGCGGAGGTGAAACTGAGTCTCCGCTTGGCCGAACCAGGTCTCCGGCTCCTGAACCCAGAAGTCAGGCAGCTTGACGCCTATAGCACTGACCCCAAGTTCGCTCATGATGGGTTCAAAGACGCTTGAACCAGTCGGGGTCACCAATTGTGGCGGCAGCTACACTGCTACTGAAAGAACACACAACCAGATGGGTTGAGCTCAATGAGCAGAACTGATTTATTGCAGGCTGCTGGGCTGGACTTATACTCCCAGCCCGGACCTGGCTGAGAACTGCTCTGGGGGGCACTGATGTCACTCAGGCATCATGTGATCCCCCAGCGCGGGCTTCTGAGCCCTGTGTAGAGAAGAAGGGAAAAACCCCGACGGCGTCATTTTGGCCGGCTGCCCCGCCGCATGGATTACAAGCAGGACCGGTTCGCCTGCCTAGTGGTGTGCTACCACGTAATATTACATTTCTATTTTATTATATGACAATAAATAGTTCCTGATATGACCTGTTGGAAAGAAACTGTTCTTGAACCTAGAGGTACTGGTCTTCAGGCTTCTGTACCTTCTGGCCAGAGGTAGCAGTGAGAAGAGGTTGTGAGCAGAATAATGGGGTCCTTTATGATGATGGCTGCATTCTTCAGGCAGTGCCTCACATAGATCCTTCAATGAATGGGAGGTAAAAGCCTGCAATGTACATGGCTATGTTTACTATCTTCTGCATCTCTGGGCACTTGAATTACCAAACTAGGCTGTGATGTAACCAGCCAATAAACTTTCTTAGTGTACCTGAAGAAGTTTGATGGAGTATTTGGTGATATGCTAAATCTTCTTGGAAAGTGGAGGTATAGAGGTGTGCCTTCTTCACAGTTTCCTCAATGTGCTGGCTCCTGGAGAAATCTTCTGAAATATGGACTGTCAGGAACTTGAAGATTTTAACGATACCGTATCCATCCCATCAATGCAGAGAGGTGCATGATCCCTTGGCCTTCATAAAATCAATAATAAGCTCCTTGGACTTGAATTTGTTGAGAGGTAATTCCCCTTGAATATATTGAATGATTTGTCCTCCACCACTCTCGGGGATGGAGAATTGCAGAAGTTCACAGCTATAAGAGAGAGGAAATTCCTCTTTGTGACCATCCTAAATAGGCTGCACCGTATTCAGAGAGAATACCTCCTGGTTCAAGATACCTCACTTGAGGGGAAACAACCAATTTTAGATTTCAGATTTATTGTCAGAGTACATACATGACATCACATACAACCCTGAGATTCCTATTCCTGTGAACCAGGCAGAATTACCACTTGAAAAACAAAACAAAAATGGGCTCAACATACACATTTAAACAAATAAACAAATGTAAATAAACAGTGCAATACAGAGAGAAAAAAATCAATAAAGTGCAAAAGTAAGAATCCTTAAATAAGTCCCTGATTGAGTTTTTTGTTGAGGAGTCTGATGGTGGAGGGGTAGCAGGTGGTGCAAGTCTTTGGCACCTATACCTTTTTTCTGATGGTAGCAATGAGAACTGAGCATGTGCTGGGTATTGTGGATCCTTGATGATGGCTGTTGGTCTCCAATGGTAATGTTCCCTATAGATGTTCTCAATGGTGGGAGAGTTTTACCTGTGACGTCCTTTGCTGTGTTCCCTACTTTTTGTAAACATTTACACTCAGGGGTATTGGTGTCCCCATACCAGACTGTGATGCAGCCGGTCAGCACATTTTCCACCACACATCCATAGAAATTTGCCAGGGTTTCTGATGCGATACCAAACCTCCACAAACTTCTGAGGAAGACGTGCTTTCTTCACAATGCTGTTAATGTGTTGGGTCCAGGAAAGATCCTCTGTGATGGTGATTCCCAAGAACTTAAATTTACTCACCTTTTCCACCTCTGATCCCCCAGTGATCTCTGGATTGTATACCTCTGGTTTGCCCTTCCTGAAGTCAACAATCAGCTCCTTGGTTTTGGTGACATTGATTGTGAGGTTGTTGTTGGTACACCATTCAGCCAAGTTTTCAATCTTCCCTCTGCATACTGACTCATGGCCCCTTTTTATACAACCCACTACCATGGTATCGTCAGTGAATTTGTAAATGGTGTTGTCATACCAAGCCACACAGTCATAGGTGCATAGCGAGTAGAACATGGGGCTAAGATCAAAGCCCTGTGGTGCTCTGGTACTATGGAGATTGTGTAGGAGATGTTCTCACCAACCCTCACTGATTGTGGTTTGGAGCTGAGGAAATCCATGATTCAATTACACAGTGGGGTGTTGAGTCCCAGGTCTTGGAGATGGCTGATCAATTTGAGGGGGTGAAAAGTGTTATTGTTTTTTATATTTAAATTTAGACATGCAGATAGTGTAATGATAGTGATCATGTTTGCTTGGCTACTAGTAAGGCCTTGATTATAGCTCCTGTTTAATTATACTTGGCTTCCAGCAGGGGCTGACACAGGAGACACAGTATGCAAGATTTGTAAAGGAGGCTTGCAGCCTCATGGCATGCCTCATGGTGCTGTTTACATCAACTTTAAAGTAAAGAAACTTTTCTTTCATCCATGTGTTGTCTAAGAACCCACACATACGAATACAAGATGAAACAGACAGTTCCCAGGTTATGAATTTGTTCTGTTACTTGGGTGTGTCCATAAGCTAAATTTATACATAAGGCAGAACAGGTACTTACGGTTCTTATTGAGCGTTCATGAGGTAATATTGTGTGCACATGCACAAATCGGGGAATAATGCACATGCATGAATCAGGGCACAATGTTCACAATGTGGATGCACATTATGCGCATTGATGCAAATGCAAAAATTGGGGCACAATTTTGTGCACTCGTGAATTGATGAATAGCCCGTTCATAAGTACGAGTTGTTTGTAACCCAAACGTTCATAACCTGGGGACTGCTGGAACAACATAGTAACAGGTCATTTCAGCCCATGCCACCCAATTACACCCAATTGACCTATAACTCCTGGTACATTTTGAATGGTGGGAGGAAACTGGAGCACTCAGAGGAAACCCATGCAGACACAGGGAGAATGTACAAACTTCTTACAGACAGTGCAGGATTCATACTCCAGTCCTAATCGCTGGTGCTGTAACAGCTTTGCGCTAACTGCTACACTAACTGTGCTGCCCACTGTAAATGGTGAACTATAGTGGATAAAGAGCACATGAAATATGCATTTTTGCTGTCCAGGTGTTTGAGGGCTTTTTGTAGACACATTGAGTTTGCTTCCACCGTAGACCTGTTGCTACAATAGGCAAATTGGAATGGATCTATGCTGCTGATCAGACTGGAGCTGATATGCTTCAACACCAGCCTTTCAAAACACTTCATCACTGTGGATGTGAGTGGGCACTGGTCATTTCGGCAAGTTATCACACTCTTCTTCTGCACTGGTAAAATTGATGGGTGTTTGAACCAGGTGTTGAAGATGTTGAAGATATCCATGAATACAATGGCAATTTGGTCAGCACAGATTTTTAATATAGCTGGGTACACAATCCGGACCAAATGCTTTCTTTGATTCACTCTCCTGAAGGCTGCCCATGTCATCCTTGGATATGGACAGGAGAGAATGAGCAGTGTGGGTGCGCAGTGGTTGTTCTTCCTTGTTCTTGTGGTCAAATTGGGTGTAGAGACATTGAGTACATCTGGCCGTGAAGTTTTGCTGTCCCCCACTGCCCCAGATTTGGATTTGTAGCACTTCCCTCAGGAATCTTTTACATTCTGCGCTTATGTGATTTATTCTTTTCAACTAAAGTCTGTCCAACATCCTGAACCTTTACTCAGAAAACAGTCATTCATCCCACAAATCAATCTGGTTAAGTAAAATATGAAAGTCTGCAGTCATCATGGTTGAAGTAAAAACACGATGCTGGAAAAACTTAGCAGATCAAACAGTGTACTTTATATAGCAAAGATAAAGATATAATAACCAATGTTTCGGGCTTGAGTCCTTTATCATGGTATAGACAAAATGTGGGCAGGAGCCCAAACAATCTGGTGAACCTGAAATGCCTCCTCTCAAAAAAGGACTAAAACTATATGCAGCATTCTGGCTATGGGTGTGGTTTCACCATTGTCCTGTGGAGTACATCAAAACTTCCCTGTTTTTAGTCAGTATTCCCATTGCAATAAAGAATAACATTCCATTTGCCTCTCTGATTTGTTGCTGTACCTGCATGCTAATTTCATGTACAAGGATATCAAGACTGTTCTGTGCAGCAGCATTTTGTCAAGACTTTTCGTATGTGTTTAAATATGAGTGTTTCTAACTATAAATTTCAACACAGTACATTTCTCTATCCGAAACGCTTGGGACCGAACGTTTTTCGGTTATAAGGTTTTTTTCGGTTATCAGAACAATGGCTTTAAACAGCTCAATAGCTGTCTGAGGGCAAAGACCATGTCAGTAGTTCCTCAGTTTGCGCAAAAGCCGCACTGTGATTCTGGGAGAACATTTTCGGTGACACTAGGTATTATTCTATTTAGGAGAATCCTAGTGAAGATTTTGCCTGCAATGGAGAGCAGCGTGATTCCCCTGTAGTTTGAGCAGTCTGATTTCTCGCCTTTGTTTTTGTACAGGGTGATGATGATGGCATCACGAAGGCACCACTTACTGCCCATAGAAACACGTTGTGCTAACATGCATTTTGCTCAGTCTTTTCAATTTACAAATTTTCTCTCAACAGTTTCTAGAAATACACCTCTTTCATAAATTGAGGTATGGAGGTTTCAATAATTTCAGAGAAAAAAAATATATAAAAGGATGCATAAATATTTGTATAGCATTTTGAAGGAACCAAGAACAGCTCAAATTTACAGCCAGAGAAGTACTTTTGAAATGCAGATTTTCTCTTTAATATGGGCCAACTACAGGATGTGAGGTTGCTGAAAAGATCAGAATTTGTTACTTATTATTCAATGCTTTTGCAAGATTGTGGTGAGTACACTATTTACTGGAAATATAAATGAACCAAAGCTAGCTTCAGTTATTTTTCAATGAACAACATTGGGTGGGCCATGTCATTCACTCACTCGACACCAGACTCCTGAAACAGACACTCTATTAGGAAACCTGCCACAGGAAAAGATAACTGGGTGGCGGGGGGGAGGGAGGGTAGAGAGCAAGATTGTGTTTAAAGCCTCTTGAAATGCAACATCCTCTCTGATTACCGGGAATCTCTGATCCAAGATCATTCAAAGTGGTGAAAGGGTTTTCAGGATTTCATGAAAAACTCAAGTCCATGAATCAAGAACGCACAGAAACAGCAAGTGCACCCTCTCACAAACGACGCATTCAAGCACCTCCCACTCTCTACCCCACACTAGGCTGAGCTTTTCACTTTCCCTCAGAACCCTCAAAAGAAACGTCCTCAATCCTAAGTGTTGTAAGGTAGGAAAGGAAGCTGCTAATGTGGACAATGAATGGTTAACACATAGCAGTGACAGATAGACCAGACCATTTCTGCTTTCTTGCTGAGAGTATTTCAACAATACCAAGTGAAATTCTGTGCTTTTCTTTGAATAATGCCATAGGAATTTCTGGTCATCTAAAGCCTCCCTCACATGATTGCACTGCTGACAAAATGGCATACCCAAGCACCCCAGCTTAGAACTTGAATCTGGAAAGTCATTCTGGATTATGCACTCAAAAGAAAGATCGGTGGACAGTGTAATGCTCCAATATTGAGTGTACATGAGTTGAATCATTGTCATGTTGCTCTCATGTAAATCCTGGTATTAAATCAACAAAGGTTTTATGTGCAGCAGGTTTCACTCTTTGCGTACTGTACAGCAGCTGCTATTGACACCAGACACTTTTTAATATCATGAAGACAGTGATATTATTTATTAATAACATTTATTTTTATATGTACAGCATTTATGTATTGTTTGTCTCTGTCTGTGCTACATCTGTACACTTATTTTGCACTGTTCTGCACCTTGGACCAGAGAAGGCTGTCTCGTTAGGTTGTACTGGTACAATTGGATGATAAATAAACTTGAACTAGGGTGGCATAATTAGTGCAGTGATTAGCGCAACGCTGCTACAGTGCCAGCGAGCTGGGTTAGAATCCTGTGCTGTCTGTAAGGAATTTTTACGTTCTCCCGTGTCTGCATGGATTTCCTCCAAGTGCTCTGGTTTTGCCCCATTATTCAAATTGCGCCGAGGTTGTAGGTCAATTGGGCGTAATTGGGCGACAAAGGCTCAAGGGCAGGAAGGGCCTGTTAGCACGCATTATGTCCATAAATTAAAAATGAACTGGACAAATTCTCTGTTCTATTCCTGGTTGTCAGACAAGCTTTATCCTCACCTATTCTTATATTGCTAAATGGATATTAAATAAATATCCATTGTCATGCACTTATAAAGGTCACTTCTTCCAAATATTTTATTATTTTTAAGTTTGCGAGTCATGTTGAGATTTTGTATAGAGCTTACATTTCTGATAAATGGCTTTTATTGTGAGTAGATTTTCACAACATCAGGCACTGGGAATTTTGAGCAGAGGATAGTTGGCTGCTGGCTGTTAGACAATAGTTCAACATATATAAATCAAAAACAAAAATATATTCGGCAGACAAACAAACAAAAGTTCATTCAACTCCAGGGAACTGAGATTCAAACAGATGAAGAGGAGGAAAGGAACTCTGGCAGGGAAGGTGACAAAATATGCATTTTCTACTGATTTTTTTCAACAGAAGAAAATGTTGAGGCTTCTGTTGGTCAGATGTCCCCCATCAGGTTCTGTTTTCACACCAGGTTATAAAATCTAAATCCTTGCATTATTTTAGGTATTATTGGGACATTTCAGATATTTTATTTGTTATAAAATGGGAGAACAAAAGAAAAGTGTTTCCACAGATTTATTCTTACTGATACAATATCTACAAAATTTATAAATAACAGGGCAACCAAACAAATATAAGATACCTTATCATTTCTCAAGGATGAGGAACTCTGAAACATTTTGTGAATCATTTTGATAATACATTGTAATGGCACTGGAAGAACCTTGAAGAAAGCTCAACTATCTGCACATCTCTGGTGAGATGAATGGACCAAATGACTCTCCATAATGTCACTGCTAAACATTCATCGTGTTCCAGTAACCTTTAGTGCATAGTTGACACTGAGATGCTTGTCAGCTAAATTGAGAGGTGGCTAGCAGGAAATATCCCTTAACATTTTGCACCAATAAATTTTTCGTGGGCATTGCCAAGAAAACCAGAGCAATCATGAAAAGAGGGGAAAAGAAAACTAAGAAAATGAAATAATTAATTTCAAAATGAATAGTCTTTTAAAGTGTTTTAAATTCATTTATATGGAAAATAAATCATCTGTTAAGACCACATCATAACAACTTGGAATATGGAAATGTGTTGTTCAAATAAGATGCATTTGCTGCTGTTTTTATTTAGACAAAATGATTTGGTTAGGTTATTGAACCATTTTCCTTATGCATTAGAGTACCTTAAGATATAAAAATCATTGATATATACAAAAGTTAAATGCAATCTTGCACCTGCTCAATAGCCTTTCTTCACCAATAGCACTTCTGTCAATTGTAGTTCTTTTAAAAAAAATCAGATTATTCATTCTGAGTTATTAATATTTGTTGCTCAAAGGACCAAGATTCCAACTCCAGGAGCCCACGTAGAAAAGACTATTTGAATATGATAGGTTCTCCTGTTATGATCAGAGGCTATGTATGAGGATAAAATTAAATGAGATATCTTTATCCAGAGGGTCCACAAATTTACAAACAAATTGCTGGTGAATATTGTGAGTGTGGATTTGCTGCAATTTCTTTTTTAAAAAGTGCTGTATTTCATATAATATGTGGGGCAGCACAGTTAGCAGAATATTATTTACAACACAAGCATTTCAGTTTCGAATCCAGTGCTGTGTGCAAGGAATTTGTACGTTCTTCCCGTGACTGCATGGGTTTCCTCTGGGTGCTCTGGTTTCTCTTACATTCCAAAGGCATATGACTTAGTAGGTAAATGGGTCACAGATGTAACTGAGTGGGCTTCAGCTCATGATCCGGAAGGGCCTGTTACATATAGAGAGAGAGAGAGTGTGTGTGTGTGTGTGTGTGTGTGTGTGTGTGTGTGTGTGTGTGTGTGTGTGTGTGTGTGTGTGTGTGTGTGTGTGTGTGTGTGTGTGCATATACATGCATAGAATGAGCAACAATGCATAGAATCTACGGCCATTTAATGTAATAACAGATATGCTCATTATTAGCTGTAAATGGAACAAATCCTTGAATAACAAATAAAAGTTCAGACTATAAATGTTCTCATTTATTATAAATTAAATTTACTTGGTCATCTCTGATAGTACTCTTCCCTTTCTTGACCTCTCTGTCTCCATTTCAGGAGACAAACTTTCTACATTAATTTTCTACTAACCCACCACTCCCACATTAACCTTGACTACATCTTTTAACACCCTATCCCCTGTAAGGATTCTATTCCATTCTCTCAATTCTTGCATTTTCATTGCATCTGCTCCCAGGATGAGATCTTCCATTCCAGACCATCCAAGATGTCCTCCTTCTTCAAAAGATATGGCTTCCCCTCTACCACCAACATTTTACCCACATTTCCCACACATCTGCCCTGGGCCCCTCTTCCCAATGAAACAACAAGGACAGGATTCCCCTTGTCCTCACCTATCAGCCCACAGCCTCCGCATCCATATTATCCTTGACAATTTCCATCACCTACAACATGATCAAGCCACCAGATCACCATCTTACTCTCTCCTTCCCTCTCTGCCTTCCTCAGGAACCATTCCATCCATGATTCCCTTGTCCACTTCTCTCTTCCCATTAATTTCTCCCTACCCCATGATTGCAGAAAGTGCTACATTTACACCTATACCATCTCCTTCACCTTCATTTAGGGCCTCAAACAGTCCTTCTAAATGAAGCAACACTTCACGTGAATCTGCAGGAATCATCTTCTGCATTCAGTGCTTCCATTGTGGCCTTCTTTACAATGGAGAGACAGGACGCAGAATGGGATAATGTTTCATTGAGCACCATCACTCTGTCCGCTGCAATGGTGGGGATCTTCTAGTCGCCAATCATTCCAATTCCACACACCACCCCCACACTGACATGTCTGTCTATGGCCTCTCTGACATGTCTATCTATGGCCTCTTGCTCTTAGTGTTTATGTATGATGTATTTATGTGAATGACAATAAACACATTATCATTAATAAAGGAGTCATCAGAATGTTCTTCCCCCCAGTTTTCTGGATTTTTTTTACATGGTGTCCATGTTCACACACTTAATACTGGACCATAGATAAAGAGGAAGGAAGAAGCAATAAACAATTGCAGATTGCCTTGTAATCTTACTCATAATCAAATCTATGGGAGACCTGGCAATGAGTGCATCACACAGTATGGCAAAATTGGTTCTGAAATGTTTTGTCAGACAGGCCAAAAGTTCTGATAAAGGAAAGAAGAGACAGAGTCTGCAAGTCAAAGGAGTAGCATAGGAAAAGTAGAGTCCAAGAATATGAATTCAAGTTTCCTTGGGTGCACAGAATGAAGTCCCTGAGACAGGTAACATTTGTTTCTATAGAAACTGCCTAAGAGA
Source organism: Narcine bancroftii (assembly GCF_036971445.1). Taxonomy (NCBI): domain Eukaryota; kingdom Metazoa; phylum Chordata; class Chondrichthyes; order Torpediniformes; family Narcinidae; genus Narcine; species Narcine bancroftii. The sequence continues at coordinate 94,020,438 of NC_091472.1, read as the reverse complement.
TAAGAGAGAAAATGAACTGGATGAACAGAGATCTCTAGGGGTGTCCAAAGAGCAAAGAGCATGTAACTGATACGGATCAAGACACAATTGATTGGAAATTTCAGAGTAAAGGGATAACAAAAAAAATCTCAGGAGAACAAGGAGCATTCCAATATGTCATATAACCAGATGTACTTGTTATATTTTGGTTATGTCAAATTCACAGACTATATTAGTCTCCAATATAAATATGTTCACTCCTTTGTACAACTTTGTTTCCTTCTTCCCTTTTAAAGTGGAAGTAGTATGGTGTACGTCTGCTTTTTGCTAAGAAAAATGCCACCTTAAGGCTTGTAGTTTGCTCCCTCAAGAATCTGTCAGATGGTTAAAAGTGACAACACTGAAGTTCAGGTGAAGACTGATTGTTCTGGAAATCAGTTCAGAAGAGTGGACAATGCATGACAATTCATAATTCATAAAATAAATTGCACAATTAGAATGTTATTCATCACCCTGTAATAATACATCAACATTTTTATGAGTGGTTGTGTTACACCCTGAATATTTACACCATTTTTAGTGTTTAAATCAATGTCAGTGTCCTCGAAGGCTTTTTTTGTTGTTGTAGTCCACGCTGCTGAAGATCCAGCTGCGCTGGGTGGGTCACGTCTCCAGAATGGAGGACCATCGCCTTCCCAAGATCGTGTTATATGGCGAGCTCTCCACTGGCCACCGTGACAGAGGTGCACCAAAGAAGAGGTACAAGGACTGCCTAAAGAAATCTCTTGGTGCCTGCCACATTGACCACCGCCAGTGGGCTGATATCGCCTCAAACCGTACATCTTGGCGCCTCACAGTTCGGCGGGCAGCAACCTCCTTTGAAGAAGACCGCAGAACCCACCTCACTGACAAAAGACAAAGGAGGAAAAACCCAACACCCAACCCCAACCAACCAATTTTCCCCTGCAACCGCTGCAACCGTGTCTGCCTGTCCCGCATCGGACTTGTCAGCCACAAACGAGCCTGCAGCTGACGTGGACATTTACCCCCTCCATAAATCTTCGTCCGCGAAGCCAAGCCAAAGAAGAGTCCCCTTAGGACTCAGCTCAAAGTGTATGGGGCCCCCTTCACTGTGAAGCAGTTTTGGCTTGTTCTGCACTTCTCTCCTACTGACTATGTAAAAATAAACAGAAAAAAATATTTATGTTACATTAGGTGAAAAGAAAAAAAAAAGGTTTTTGCTTAAAAATGCTGTGGCCCTTGATTGGGGATGGGGCTGGTGGTGGGTGGGGAGAGGTGTCATAGGCCCCCCATTGAGAACGGCTGCTTTGGAAGACAGAAAGACCAGCAGACCAGCATTAATATATACCATGTTAGAAACATTTCTGCAAAGTATTTTTGAAGGCTGTTCATTTTTTCAAGCCATTGATTAGTTTATGATATAAGGAAACCAATGACATTATCAATAATGAAAATAGTATTTCACAAAAATATATATAAAAAAACAAAGCAACACAATTTTTAGTCCCTATGCACTGCTTTTCCAATTGCTAATCAATTGCTCCTTGGACACGATAAAGAAAACACCAATCAGGGACATGGGATTTTAAAGGTAGAATGATCTGACAATGAATAGGTTCACACATTGAACAACTTAATCAGACTAGAGCCATTTTATTCAAGAACCATGTATGTCAGAGAAATAGAGAAGATAATCAAACTATTATGAGCTAACCACAACAGCTCTGGCAAGAGCACTTCCAGAACAAACGTGACAGATTTTTACAGCAACTTCATCTATGATAAAAACTGAGTTTAATGAAACTCTTGTCCAAGGTACTTTTCCTTCAAATAAATGTAATTAAAGCAGGGGTGTTAATTTAATTTGCTTCAAGTTGTGAATATTTAGGGTTCATGTTTATTCTGTGAAAAGTATTTGTCTTCAAAATTTGTCAAAATTAATTGTAGTAAATGAATAATAAAATTACATTCATATTTAATGTAACATAATTTAATCTAAAATATCAAGTAGAATATTGAAATGTTAAGAATTAGATATCTTATTCTTCACCCTTCAATTGAAGGCTGAAATGGTCCTGAGTAATGACAATCCTCAGTCCTTGACTTTTTGAGCATTTTAGATGTATGAGATTTATACTGAAATAGCTGTAATAAATCATGTTTTTTTTGGATCATGAATTAATTTATTTTGCAGATATTGTACATGCCTAACAAACTTTTATTCTTACATATTAGATTAGATAAATGTACTGGCAAACATGTCTCAGGTTATATTTTTCAGATATAATGAGCTCCTTGAATATGGGATGTTTTGTCACCCATGATTAGAATGCATAATAAAACACCTTCACGAGTGCAACAAAACACATGGTTTTTATGTTTTTTCTGAAAATTGGAGAAATAATATAGAGACTTAAAAGACTGTAAGTGTAATATAGAGTAAAGCCATGTATGGATTGAAGACTTTAAATCTGATGCACTAGGGTCAGACAACTAAGAAAGGTTAACAAGGACACAGAATTAATACATGCCAGGATCTATCTGGAGATCTTTACTTTGGCTTATAAAGAACAGAAGAAGGGAGGCCAAAAAAAAAGACTTGAGAAGGTAAGTATGAAATTGACAAATGCAGCCATGAGGATTTTCGGAATGGAGTTGATTTGAACCAGGCACTGAAACAGATACGAAAAAGGCCAGACTTTGTGCTGGAGAGCACAGGATCTGAAACTCTGATCAGGATAAAACCTAACCATTTGTGTGGAGACTGTTTGGGATTGATAGCATTGGTTCAACTTACAATGTCCTTAGTCCACATGACTTGGTCCTGTATTACTCTGTGCAGATTGAGCCCTTTGTCCAAGTGAACATGAATCATCATCATTGTCCAAATGTAGACATTAATCCAGCCAAAGGCTACAAATCATTTATATTTCACAAACACCTTTAGATCATATGACTTTTACACAAATTCATTGTAACTGAAATGTAATAGATTGTAATTAGATCATGAAAAGTATTTCTCAACTGGGACATCAGTTTATACTCTCTTCTCTCCTGCCTCCAAAGCATCTCATTTTATGTTCACTATTGTTTAAATGGAATCATATAGAATGATAGTAAAGAGGTATTTTTCTGAAGACGCATCAATATGTAATGTGCATTTATCTCTTAATAATATCAATGGATTTATAAAATAGTTTCTACTGTTATTTTATCTCAGTCAAAAGGTGCCTGGATTAATATTTTATATTGAAAATACTGTTGGTTTTTCCTAGTCAGTTAAATGTGTACTACTACTGGCAGTTCTTAACACATTTATAAGGAGTATGGACTCAACTTTTAACCATGCAAGTTTCGGATTAGCACATTAGATGGGTATTGCTCAAATGATCTGAAGGTTCTCATTGCAATTCTTACACTGAATTAGATGAACTCAACCAATTCATCTGGCATTTTGGGGCACATTTTCAGTAGATTAGGAAGAAGAAACATTTACCCCTGAATTCCAATCTGATTGCCATCCAGTGCAGCAAAATGCACATTTATGGAAGCACCAGTGATAATAATGTACAATTACAAAGCACATTTAATAAAATAAAACATGGTATGATGATTCATAGTAGCATTATCAAACAAAACCAACCACTGAGTGACATAAGGAAATATTACAACCTAAAGCTTATTCAAAGAAGTGGAATTTAACAAGTAGCTTTTAACTGGGCCTAATAGTTCCATAGGAACCCATTGAGCTAACTCAGCATTTAGGACCTTCTACTATATGGCTCAGTTAGTATAATAATAGTGTCAGTCCAAAATAATTCATTAGTAGAGTTCCAAACTGGCAGGAATAGAGAAAGGCAGTTCTATTATTTTCTCAATTCATTTTTACTTAGTACTATTTCAGCTTCCTTCTGACTCCACCCAGCTCTAGGCAGGATGTCATAAAGCTGGAAAATATGCAAAAAAGATTCACAAGAATGCTACCAAGACTTGAGGGCTCAAGTTCTGAGGAGAGACTGGATAGGCTGGGATGTTTTTTCCCTGGAGAAAGTGAGGGGTGACCTATGGAGGTTTATAAAATCATAGAGAGCATAAATAAGGTAAATGGTGACAGTCTTTTTCCAAAATTAGGGAGCATAGGTTTAAGGATGAGAGGGTAAAGATCAAATAGATTAAAGGAGCAACATAGAGGTTGCATATATGGAGTGAACTGCCAGGCAAAGTGGTAGTCATGAGAATAATACCAACATTTAAAATATATTTGGATAAATGGATAAATAGGAAAGATTCAGAGTGATAGAGAGATATTAGCCAAATGCAGACATATGGGACCAGCTCAGCTAGACAATGTAGTTAGCGTGCATGGATTGCATGTTTGTATATCTCTTTGACTGCATGACTCTTTGACCATATATCCTCACCATTACAGAAGCCACTCTTCAGCAATTTGAATCACTCCATGGTTGGAATGCTAAACATTCCAACATGCATGGTAAACATTCCAAGAATCACTAAAGTCTCTGCAACAAAAGAATATCCTATCGGTAGTAATGAAGATCTGTGCTCTAGGCTGTTCCACTACAGTTATAACACTAACATCTACCCAGAAATGTGTAAAATTTTGCCAGCAAGGCAAATCCAGCTAATTATTGCTTTATAAATTTTTTCTCAATCACCAGCAAAGTGATGTAAGCTGTCATTGGCCATGCTACCAAATTGCACTTCCTTACCAATACATTTGCCCAGGACTTCTTGGTCCAAATCTCATCAATGACCAGGTCCAAATATAGACTAAACACCGGAATTTTGGAGGCTTATGTGAGCCAATGCCCTCAAACCAAAGGCTCTATTTGAACAAGTATATTTCATGGAGCGCAGGCAAAACTAAAGTCAACGTGCATCCAAGGGAAAACACTCCCATGATTAGATTCATTCTTGGAGATGGCTGGTAGCTCAGGAGGTCAAAAATCTCAGCCTCATAATATCACTGCAGGAGTTCCTCAGAGCAGGTCCTAGGCCCAATCATCTGTAATTGCTTGCCTAACCACAATACCACTTCAATAGTATTGCTGTCACCAAATTCACCACCAGCAATATTGGGAGGTGGGGGGGGGGGGGGGGTGGAGGTTGTGAGGGATGACCCTTGATCTGAAAATCAATTGGACTAGCTAAATAAATATTACAGTTACAGTGCCAATGATCCAGGCTCGAAGCCAGTACCATCTGTAAGGGGTTTGTATGTTCTTGTGTCTGCATGGGTTTTTTCTAGGTTATCCGGTTTACTCCGACTCTTCCAAAATGTATGGGGGCTGTAGAGTAATTGAGGTTTTTGGGTGGCACAGGTTCATGGGTTGCAAGGGCATGTCTACATTTTAAAAAAGAGCAGGTTAGAGTCTTGGACCCTCTGAAAAATGGCAGCTTCTGATGCCCCAAAACCTTTCCATATACAAAGCATAATTGAGGAGCACGATGGATAATGCTCCAGTTGTCAGGATGAGGGCTGTTCCAATATCTCTCAAGAAGCACAATACCATCCAGAACACAGCAGTCTGTGTCACACAGTTAGATGTGAAAATATATTGCTGGTCCTTCATTGTCATTGGGTTTAAATTTTGAAACTCCCTGCCAACACTACTGTGAGAATACCTTCTTGATAATGACAATTATGATTCAAAACAATTTGCCACCACCTTCTCAATGGTCATTAGGAAGAGGCAATCAATGCTAACACCACCATTAATGCACAATTTCCCCCCCCCAAAAAAAAACCTGGTAAGCACCTCCCCTCTGATTTATCTTTGAATTTTTGTCGTGATTTTTTCAACTTCAACTCTGAAAATCAGTAAAATGTTTTTATTCAGTCAGACAGATAGGATAGATATAAACTACTTTATTTGAAGGAAGAATCCAGAACAGGCAATAATTTATAACTCACTGCTATGCTATTCAGCAGCAATGTGGGGAAAAGTTTCCTGCCAAGAATTTTTGAGGCTTGGTCAGTCAGAAATGTTAAAGTCAAGGCTGACAGATTTCTGTTAACCAAGGGCATTGAAGGTCATGGAACTAAGGGTAGATGAAGATAAGATACACGTCATTTATAAATTAATTGAACTGCCTCAGGTTGAATGTTCTTCTCTTGCATCAATGTTCATGTTCTTAATAAGAATCATTTCTTTCTCCACCTTGAACTTTCTGTGAAATATTAACATTCTTTTAAAGTATTTATGCAATGAAACCATGAGTAAGAAATATTACTACAGTATTTCCACTTTTTCAGCAACCACGAAGAATAAGATGGAAATAACCATTTATAATAATGCTTACCATAGTCTAAAAATAATTCAAGAAAATAATTTATTTACAAAGATTAACAGAACCTCATTTAAAATAAAACAAACGAGCATAAAAATAGACTTCCACTCCCAAAAAATTAAATCCTTCAGTGAAAAATTATCAGAGATATATATAGCAATTCTATTTCCTTTATATAACCACAGCCTTTTATTGTGCTGTATGTCTACATTTAATTTAAATAAATTGACCAGTGAAGCTTGGAGATGGGCTCTTCTTCAAACCAAACAATTTGAGAAAGGGTCAAATGGAAGATTTTAAAATCATTAAGGTTCAGAATAGAGCATTTTGGGAAAGACTGATGCCAACAGTGGAAGGATTAAGAACCAGACTGCTTAGGAAGAAGGTGACTGATGAACGAATCAGAAGCAACCATAAGAAATAATTATTTATCCAGTTAATAGTTGGGATCTGCAAAGCAGCTCTGCAATGGCAGTTGGAAGGAGAGTGGCCATTCTGGGTCTCAATTATAACGTACCAAGGGAAACACGATAAGTGCTTAAAAGAATTTAAAAATGTAGTTGCTCTAGGAAAAGATCTAGTTGGATTGTATTTCCACAGAGCCAACACAAAATCAAAGGGTCAAATCCCCTCTTTAGCTCATTGGCAGAATTACTGATGGCAAAGAGAAAGTGCAAAGAGTGAGATAGATCAGCTAGTTGAGTGGTATCAAAGTTGCACTCAATGTTAGCAAAACCAAGGATCTGATTGTTGACTTCATGAGGGAAAATCAGGAGAATGCAAACCAGTCTTCATCAAGGGGTCAGCAGTACAACAAAAACCAATATCTGTTTTAGTAAAATTTCTGAGATACACAACAAGAGAAAATATATTGGAGAAGGCAATGAATAAAATTAGAGAAGACAAAAAAACTACTGGAATACAAAGGTCAAAAAAAAATTTTCTACCCAGACATAAGTTTAGAGCTCTTAAAGAAAAGAAAGGAATTTAATGCAGCAAAATCGATCCTATGGAAAAAAGGCTATAAATTTATGTTAAGATATCCAGCGGTGCTTAAAATAGTTATCCCGGGGGAGCAAAACAGACTGTTCTCGGATCTGGAGAAAGTACGAGGATTTGCAGTATGCCTGCAAGACAGAAAGAGAGATGAAGAGATGTAACAAGAACAAAGAATAATGACAAACTACATATAAAGATGTAAAAATAATGTCTAAGTAAGAACTAAAGGAGGGAAGAAAAGGGAAGTAAGGGAAAAGGGGGGGGGGAAGAGGAGGGGTTAAAAAATAAATAAAAATAAAAACCTAAAGAGAAGAAAAGAGGGGGAGCTTTATTGTAATGTGAAGTTAAAAGTCTTCTCTGGAGGGGGTTGGGTGGGAGAGAATAAAAGTCACTGCGAACTCAGTTGACACTTGCGAACGGGTTTGCAGTCTGAATGGAGAGGGGAGTTGTGGTTGCCCGGCAAGGGACAAGGGGCAACTCAGAGAGGGGGGGGGCGACACTTGGGGTTAAGGGAATTTTAGATGTGGGAGTGGTTGAAGTATTTTATGTTTTAGAAGTGTTGTCATACAGTGCATTCAAAAATAGAAAACTGAGAAATGAAAATGGGGAAAAGGGGAAAGGTGGTGGTGAGGAAGCGAAATGAGATGTAAACAGAGAATGAGATGGCCATGTTGAACTATATAATTATAAATATTAATGGAATACATAACCAAATCAAAAGGAAGAGGCTATTAAATTTACTGAAAAAAGAAAAAAAAGATATAGCATTCGTGCAGGAAAGGCATCTAACTGAAGTGGAACACAACAAATTAAGGAGAGACTGGGTAGGGCACGTAACGGCAGCATCATATAACTCAAAAGCCAGAGGTGTAGCTATATTAATTAATAAAAATGTACCAATCAAAATAGAGGAGGAAATAATAGATCCAGCAGGGAGATATGTAATGATAAAATGTCAGATATACTCAGAACTCTGGAATTTGGACAATATATATGCACCTAATGAAGAGAATCAAAAGTTTTTGCAAGATATTCTTTTGAAGATTGTAGATACGCAGGGGAATATATTGATAGGAGGAGACTTTAACCTTAATTTGGATTCAAAGATGGATACAACTGGACAAAAGACGAGCAGAAAGAACAAAGTAGCCAAACTTATGGTTAAATCAATGCAGGAAATGCAACTTTTGGATATATGGAGGAGACAACACCCAAAGGAGAAGGAATTCTCATATTATTCGAGTAGATATAAAATATACTCAAGGATTGACCTATTCCTGTTGTCAGCCCATATCCAAGGAAGAGTTAGGAAAACAGAATAAAAAGCTAGATTGTTATCTGATCACTCACCCCTGTTATTAGCAATAGAACTGGAGGACATCCCACCAAGAATATATAGATGGAGATTAAACTCGATGCTACTCAAAAGACAGGATTTTAGAGAATTTATTGAGCGCCAAATTAAAATGTACTTTGAATTAAATACGGAATCAGTGAAAGACAAATTTATATTATGGGATGCAATGAAAGCTTTCATCAGAGGGCTGATAATAAGTTATGTAACTAAGACGAAAAAAGACTACAATCGGGAAATAGAACAGCTGGAAAGGAAGATATTAAGTACAGAAAAAGGACAAGCAAAAAGGGAAGATACAACTAAAAGAAGAGAATTGGGGACAAAAAAAATCAAATACGAAACACTACAAACGTATAAGGTGGAGAAGAACGTAATGAAAATAGAGCAGAAGTATTATGAGCTAGGAGAAAAAATGCACAAAATACTAGCTTGGCAGCTTAAAACAGAATAAGCTAAAAGAACGGTATTGGCATTAAGGAAAAAGGACAAACAAATTACATATAACCCCACAGAGATCAATGAAAACTTTAAGGAATTCTATGAGCAATTATACTGAACTGAGAACGAAGGGAAAAAAGACAAAATAGATGAGTTTCTAGCTAAAATTGAACTACCAAAATTGTAAGAAGAGGAGCAAAACAAATTGATAAAACCATTTGAAATAGAGGAAATACAAGATATATTAAAAAAGCTACCTGATCTAAATCAGGTATCAAATAAAATCACAAAAAATAACATACCAAAAAATCCAGAGATCTTTCTTCTATGTAATATAAGAAGTAAAGAACTTGGCCTCGATTTGGATGAAGCACAAAAAAGATTTATTATGGTAGCCTTAGCTGTAGCAAAAAAACGTATTATGTCAACCTGGAAATCAGAAGAGAGCCTGAGAATACAGCAATGGTACATAGAAATAAATAAATGTATTCCATTGGAAAAAAATAACATATAATTTAAGAAATAACATCACAGTATTTAAACAAATTTGGGAACCACACATGGAACACAACAGAGAGGGCCTACTGCGGACCTCCACCCCCTAAAATGATAGAATGAGAAGAAGACGAAATGAACAGTGTGTGAAAGTAGATGATACAATTTTCTTGTTTATTTTCATTGTGTGATGACATTGTTTAATGGGTTTATTGTATTGTATATGTTGAACGTTTAATGGGTTTGGAGGGGGAGTGGGAAGGAGGGAGGGGGGAAAGGGGAGAAAATGACACTGTGCATATTCAAGAGGGAGATGTTTGTGTGTATTTTGATTAATATGGTTGATAGATTGAAAAATATATTTTTTTTTAAATCAAGGGGTTAGCAGTGGAGAAGGTAAAGAAGTTCAAATTCTTGGGTGTCAACATCCCTGAAGACCTATCCTGGGGCCTCCGTCAATGCAGTCACGAAGATGGCTCACCAGACCCTATACTTTATGATGAGTTTGAGAAGATTTGGTATGTCAACAAAGACTCTTGCAAAGTTCTACATTTGTACCGCCACGACTGCATCACCACATCCAGCTCCAACAGTGTCATCAAGTTAGCAGATGACATAACAATAGTTGGCCTCATCAGCAACAATGATGCATCACACTATAGAGAAGAGGTGGAAAATCTTGTGAAATGATGTAAAAGTAATAACCTGAGTCTCAGCATGGACAAGAGGAAGGAGAAACCACCCTCTACTGCACGTCAACAACTCTGTAGTAGAGAGAGTGAAGAGTACCAAGAGCCTTGGATTTCACCTAACTATTGACCTATTGTGGACATGCAACATCTCATCACTTGTAAGGAAGGCACAACAATGACTGCACTTCCTGAGAAGACTGAAGTAGGCAAGGCGACTGGCCATCATTCGATCAATCTTCTATAGGAACTCTATTGAGAGCATCCTGCTGGCTGAATCATAGTGTGCTGCAGAGAAATGGATTGGAGATTAATCCACAGGACCTTAATAGCAGAGAGGATCAAGGAAGTCTCCCTCTGCCCTATCAACATGATTTACTGTGATCGTTTCTGAAGAGGGCATGCAAAATTATTAAGGACCACTTCCATCCTGCGCACAGCTTCTTTCAGTTGCTCCCATTGGTAAGGAGATACAGGAGTATCAGAGCCAGTACAACCAGGCTGAGGAACAGCTTCTTCCTATGGGGAGTGAGAATGCTGAACAACGAAAGAAACTGTTCACACCAACCATCTGAGACTCTCATATTCATGAAAAAACATTTATTTGTTTATGTATTTGTATAGATGAATGCTTGTCCTGCATATGTATTGTTTGTCTGTATGAGTGTAAGGTCTGGTTTATGTCTGTGTGATTTGCACCAAGGACCAGAAAACGGTGTGTCGTCGGGTTGTACTTGTACAATCAAATGACAATAAATTTGGCTTGGAGAGCATTCTGACTGGTTGCATTACTAGATTGGTATGGAGGTGCCAATGCACAGGACAGGAAAAACTATAGCGAGTTGTGAACTCAGCCAGCGCCAAAATGTCCTTCACTCCATTAAGGACATCAACAAGAGGTGGTATCTCAAGAAAACAGCCTTTATCCTCAAGGACCCTCACCACCTAGGCGATGCCCTCCTGACACTGCTACCACAGGAAGAAGGTACAAGAGCCTGAAGACGAACACTCAATGGCACAAAAACAGCTTCTTCCCCTGTGCCATTAGATATCTAAATGAACAATGAACAACCTCATCTTCTCTTCTTTTGCATGATTTATTTAAAAATGTAATTTATAGCCATGTTTGCACCTATAATGCTGTCACAAAACAACAAGTTTTGAGACATGTTCTTGACAAAAAATTCTGATTCGGATGTGCTGCTGCCTTTCTGCGAGTCAGTGGTTCCATTAAAATACTGCGGCATATGAATTGCTCATATTTGTTATGTGCAAATAAAATCTTATATGAATAAACCATCATTACGGCACTTTCATAAAAACCAAAAAAAGGGTTCAAACTCAAAAGAGAAAATACTGATGAAAAAATATTTAGTTTGCAAGTAGAATTTAGGGATATTTTAACACTTTGAAACTGAAAACAAGAAAAAGACAACGGGATGAAATGGTCTCTGTTGCAAATGCACAGAGGCTAAGTGAATGAGTTAAGACCGGCTCAACCTCTTTCACTTGAAATTTATGGCATCCCGGCAGAACAACAAGTTGCATTAAAGCCTTGCAAAGCAAGCGATTCCTGAAATCCTTTTCAGACAGCCTGCTAAACAGTGCATCACTCACACCAAAAGACTGAAGTCACGCTTTGTGCTTCAGAC